>NC_053022.1:190974808-191175378 GCF_003073215.2 Triticum urartu
GCCTAGCTAGGGGCGTTAAATGATAGCGCTTGTTGGGAGGCAACCCAATTTTATTTTTGTTCTTTGCTTTTTGCTCCTGTTTAGTTATCCTCTATTAAGATGTGGTTTTATGTTTTAATTAGTGTTTGTGCCAAGTAAAACCATTGGGAAGACTTGGGTGAAGTCTTTATGATCGTGCTGTAAATAAACAGAAACTTTAGCGCTCACGAGATTAGCTACCAATTTTTACTGGAGAGTGCTATTAAGTTGATTCTTTCCGAAGAGGATTAATAGAAAAATTCCTCACGTCCACCAATTTATTTCAGAATTTTTTGAGTTCCAGAAGTATATGTTTGATACAGATTACTATAGACTGTTCTGTTTTTGACAGATTATGTTTTCTATGTGTTGTTTGCCTATTTTGATGAACCTATGAGTAGTATCGGAGGGTATGAACCATAGGGAAGTTGGAATACAGTAGATATTACACCAATAGGAATTTAGAATGAGTTAACAACAGTACATAAGTGGTGATTTATTTTCTTATACTAACGGAGCTTAGAAGTTTTTTGTTAAGTTTTGTGTTGTGAAGTTTTCAAGTTTTGGGTAAAGATTCGATGGACTATGGAATAAGGAGTGGAAAGAGCCTAAGCTTGGGGATTCCCAAGGCACCCCAATGTAATATTCAAGGACAACCAAGAGCCTAAGCTTGGGGATGCCGCGGAAGGCATCCCCTCTTTCGTCTTCGTTCATTGGTAACTTTACTTGGAGCTATATTTTTATTCACCACATGATATGTGTTTTTCTTGGAGCGTCATTTTATTTTATTTTTTTTGCTTGATGTTTGAATAAACTACCAAGGTCTGAGATTATTAAATGTTAGAGAGTCTTCACATAGTTACATAATTATTCAACTACTCATTGATCTTCACTTATATCTTTCGGAGTAGTTTGTCGTTTGCTCTAGTGCTTCACTTATATCTTTTTAGAGCACAGCGGTGGTTTTATTGTGAAGAAATAGATGAACTCTCATGCTTCACTTATATTATTTTGAGAGTATTTTAGAACAGCATGGTAATTTTCTTTGGTTATGAAATTAGTCCTAATATGATAGGCATCCAAGATGGGTATAATAAAAACTTTCATATAAATTGCATTGAATACTATGAGAAGTTTGATACTTGATGATTGTTTTGAGATATGAAGATGGTGATATTAGAGTCATGCTAGTTGAGTAGTTGTGAATTTGAGAGATACTTGTGTTAAGTTTTTTGATTCCCGTAGCATGCACGTATGGTGAACCGTTATGTGATGAAGTCGGAGCATGATTTATTTTTTGATTGTCTTCCTTATGAGTGGCGGTCGGGGACGAGCGATGGTATTTTCCTACCAATCTATCCCCCTAGGAGCATGCGTGTAGTACTTCATTTTGATAACTAATAGATTTTTGCAATAAGTATGTGAGTTCTTTATGACTAATGTTGAGTCCATGGATTATACGCACTCTCACCCTTACACCATTGCTAGCCTCTCTAGTACCGCGCAACTTTCGCCGGTACCATAAACCCACCATTTACCTTCCTCAAAACAGCCACCATACCTACCTATTATGGCATTTCCATAGCCATTCCGAGATATATTGGCATGCAACTTTCCACCGCTCCGTTTATTATGACACGCTCCATCATTGTTATATTGCTTTGCATGATCATGTAGTTGACATCGTATTTGTGGCAAAGCCACCGTTCATAATTCTTTCATACATGTCACTCACGAGTCATTGCACATCCTGGTACACCATCGGAGGCATTCATATAGAGTCATATTTTGTTCTAAGTATCGAGTTGTAAGTAAATAAAAGTGTGATGGTCATCATTATTAGAGCATTGTCTCATGTGAGGAAAGGATGATGGAGACTATGATTCCCCCACAAGTCTCCGGGGGTCCCACGCCGCCCCGCCGTCCATGGCCTCTGGCGCCGCTCCGCTGTCCATGGCCTCCGGCCACCACCAGGTCGCCGAACTTCGTCGCGCTGCGTCCTGCCATCCCGCTGTCGAACCTCACCGCCACCGGAGCCCTTCGCCAACGGCGCTTCGCCGTCGCCACCGCCTGGCAAGATCGGGAGGAGCCCGATCTGGCCGGTTGTTCGACGCCTCCCTTGGGCCGTCCCGACCTCGCCAAGGCCCAGCTATGGGCCTATCCGTCAGCCCTCTCTGCCTCCCCTCCTAACCGGGTCGAAGCCCATGGTGAGCGCTCCTATCCTCCGCTCAGCGTGTCGTATAGTTATCCTATGCTCATGTGATTTTGGCTAAGTCCTCAACCCAGTAATTTTATGCCATCTTCATCATGCTATATCGACATGCTCGGTGCTCCGAATCATGCATATGATATATCAAAATGTTCGAATCGTGATGATATTCACATTAGTGTCATTTCCATGCATGCTACTGTAAATATTGATGCCATAATCATCGTTGCAAAAGTGCTATATGATGTTAACTGCTGGCATTTATCATAACTTGATGATTTATCATTTTCGTTGCATTTTGTGTATGCATCCTATGAGCATGATGTCTACATGTTTTATGAGATCCATCATGCCGTCTTTACAGGGGTGAAAGTCTTGTATTTTTGTGATGTATGTGGTGACTATCACAAGCATGCAAAGTAGGCTCCATAATGTTGTTGTTTTTAGACACTTAGTGATTTTGCTAAGTCCCTTTCCTGTTACATTTTGATGCCATGTAAACTTGTTGCTACCATGAGATCAATGCACATTTTGAGATAGTTCACTAAGAGTGTTTTTAAGATGTGGTATTGCTATATCCATTCATGCCTCTGGTTGCAATTCTGGAGTATACTGGCATGTCATTTCCTTGCTCTACTTTTGCTAAATATTGTTCCTCGCAGATTGTTAACATGATAATGAATATTGCCATGTGTTTTGCTAGTGATGCATGCACCCTATGAAATTGTTCTTGTCATGCTTAGCTTCTTGAATATATATATATATATATATATATATATACTTCATGTTGGTTACCTTGTCATGCCATGTAATGCTTTGTGGTGAGTGGCATGAGCTTGCAAAGTTCCTATCATGAATCTGTTTATGCCATGCTCTGTTTTTCTTCTATGTCTAAAACTGTTAATATAACTTGTCATGTTTGCATGGGTGCTACATCAATTTTCATGCCTCTCTGGGTTATGATCAGTAAGGGAGATTTGTTCTATGTGTTTAGTAATAGCATGCGCCTTTGATTGCCATGATATGTTCCTGTAGCATGTTGTTTGCTTGCTCTAAACATTGCTTCCTGATGTTGTTTTTGACATGTTAGTATTTTCTCCAAGTCTGTGAAGCTGATATTATTTGCATTTTTGCCATGCTATTTTGAGCTTGTTCTAGTGAGAACTAGCAAGAGCTTAGTGTTCATGATTTGAAGAGCTTCATATGTACTTTATGCTCATGTGCTTTGTTGCTATGTTGGAGTACAGCAGCTTAGTTTCTTGTTGCATTCTAAGTGCTATCATGTTGTTAATCGCAGTTTTGCATCATCCTTGTACTGCTCGTCATTTGCAAACTGTGCATCCGTTTCCGGTGATCCTTATATCGATTTCGACCGGAATCACCTCATCTTTCCAGCGACATACTTTTTTTGACTAGTTGATTCCTTGATCATCTTTTCCCTTCCGGAGCACCCATATGCATTGCACATCATATCTTGCATTCCATGTCATGTATTGCATCATGTTGCTTGTGCATTGCACCGTGATTGATTGTTGTTCCATTGCCTGTGTTCTTGCTTTGGGTAGAGCTGGGAGATGAGTACGTGAACTAGGAACATGTTGAGTACTCTAACGAGGATCAAGCTTTCGACAACTCTGAGAACATTGTAGGCAAGATGACCATACCCTCGATATCACTTCTATCTTTGCTTGCTAGTTGTTCGTTCTATTGCTATGTCGTGCTACCTACCACTTGTTATATCATGCCTCCCATATTGCCATGTCAAGACTCTACCCCACCTTTCCTAGCAAACTGTTGTTTGGCTATGTTACCGCTTTTGCTCAGCCCCTCTTATAGCGTTGTTAGTTGTAGGTGAAGTTGAAGCTTGTTCCATGTTGGAACATGGTTATGTTGGGATATCACAATATCTTGTATTTTAATTAATGCATCTATATACTTGGTAAAGGGTGGAAGGCTCGGCCTTATGCCTGGTGATTTGTTCCACTCTTGCCGCCTTAGTTTTCCATCATACCGGTGTTATGTTCCTTGTTTTGCGTTCCTTACATGATTGGGGTTATGGGACCCCCTTGACAGTTCCCCTTGAATAAAACTCCTCCAGCAAGGCCCAACCTTGGTTTTACATTTTCCTAACAACCTATAACTTCCCCTTGGGTTCTGTAGACCCAAGGGTCATCTTTATTTTAAACCCCCCTCGGGGCCAGTGCTCCTCTGAGTGTTGGTCCAAAACGGGCAGCCTGCGGGGCCACCTCGGGGAAACTTGAGGGCTGGTTTTACTCGTAGCTCGTCCTATCCGGTGTGCCCTAAGAACAATATACGTGCGACTCCTATCGGGATTTGTCGGCACAACGGGCGGTCTTGCTGGTCTTGTTTTACCATTGTCGAAATGTCTTGTAACCAGGATTCCGAGACTGATCGGATCTTTTCGGGAGAAGGAATATCCTTCATTGATCGTGAGAGCTTGTAATGGGCTAAGTTGGGACACCCTTGCAGGGTATAAACTTTCGAGAGCCGTGCCCGCGGTTATGTGGCAGATGGGAATTTGTTAATATCCGGTTGTAGAGAACTTGACACTTGACTTAATTAAAATGAATCAACCGCGTGTGTAGCCGTGATGGTCTCTTTTCGGCGAAGTCCGGGAAGTGAGCACGGTTTTGTGTTATGTTTGAACGTAAGTAGTTTCAGGATCACTTCTTGATCGCTTCTAGCTTCAGGACCGTTGCATAGCTTCTCATCTTACTCTTATTTGCGTATGATTAGCCACCATATATGCTTAGCGCTTTCTGCAACTCCACCTCATCCCTTATCCTACCCATAAGCTTAAATAGTCTTGATCTCACGGGTGTGAGATTGCTGAGTCCTCGTGACTCGCAGATACTTCCAAAATAGTTCCAGGTGCCGATGATACCAGTGCAAGTGATGTTACCGAACTCAAGTGGGAGTTCGACGAGGACCTTGGTCGTTACTATGTGTCGTTTCCTGATGATCAGTAGTGGAACCCAGTTGGGACGATCGGGGATCTAGCATTTGGGCTTTATCTTCCTTTTCTTTTGGATTTGACTGTAGACGGTCTATGAGTGGATTTGGATGATGTATGAATTATTTATGTATTGTGTGACGTGGAGAGTGTAAGCCAACTCTCTTTATCCCTTTCTTGTTCATTACATGGGATTGTGTGAAGATTACCCCTCTTGCGATAAAACCACTATGCGGTTATGCCTTTAAGTCATGCCTCGACACGTGGGAGATATAGCCGCATCATGGGCGTAACAAAGGTTTTCATACAACACCCACGGTTCAATATTGAAGTGTTTCTGAAGAGGACGAAGGACGAATGGTCCATCATCCACAAGCACTGGCCTAAAGTTGTAAAGACCTTCAACATGAATGAAGGACCAATATTCGCCTTCCGCTTCAGCAGTTTTCCAGATGAGATGCATATGTCTATATACCATCTATGATGCTAATTTCGAAAGGTTCTACATGTTGCATGTGAAACTTGGTGCTGGTGCAGTTGTGTAATGGGGTAGCTGAGTGCTCAAGCTATATCATGTTGTACTTTGATGTATTTCAATTATGAAATCATGCTTCCTTAATATGGAAATGAATTATATTATGTGCTTAATATGAATGTCAATTAGATTACTAAATGGATTATTAATAATAGGGCAATTAGCCTGCTAATGGCTAATTAGCCTGCTTATTGTGTTTTTCTATTGCAAATGGTTATTGCGAAAATACCGTGAGCGATGACCTTAGGCAACGCACACAGCTTCTAGGAATAAACCATGTTGGATCAATGAACAATCACACACGACCTTCTCTTGAAAACTGTTTGCGTTAGGCCACCTTGCGCAAACGTTTACCACATAAAAAATGTGTGTGATGGCAGCCTTTGCCACACAGCTTCTTCTATGCACCGTGTGTGATGCATTCAATAACGCAAATGATAAAATTGTTAATATCGTGTACAATGGCAATGCTATCACAAATGATTTAACGGGGAAAATTGTGTATGATCTACCTGTGAACGGAAACGTTTTCCTTGGAGCGACTGTGTGGGATGTACATACGAATGGAAACGTTTAGTGGGGACTGACTGCCTGGGATGTACTTGCGACCAGAAACAATTTCACCTGTATAATTGTTTTTTAGCTCTACTATATGTATTACCATATTTGAGCGCTCGCCGGTTGCACACGACCTCATTTTGCCGAGCATGTGTGCCAGGAGGGAATATTCCCGACGGTTTCTGGGTCATGTGGGAAGGACCCCCTATCGCCGTCACTCACTAGGCGACGGTTCCAAATGCCATCGCAGAAAGGGGTTAAAAACCGTTTGTATAGCACCGACACGTACCAGTGATTAAACCCAGACTGGTGCGCACCCTACGTGAGTCAGATAAGCATTGGGTCGAGGAACTCGATTCCGTACTCTAGGGGTTGCGAACAACGCCTAATCGAAAAACCGGATACACACCTTTTTTCATGGTGTATGGCGTAGAGGTTGTCTTGCCCTGCGACATTATTCATGACTCACCTCGAGTGCGCATGTACGAAGAGAGAGAAGCCGAGCTCAATCAGCAGGATGACCTAGACGGCCTTGAAGAGGAGCATGATGTTGTACGAGCCCGTTCCACATTTTATCAATAACAGGCTAGGCGATACCAAAGCAGAGAAGTGCGGGCCAAGACTTATAACATTGGCGAACTCATTTTGCGCCTCCCATAGAAGAAGGATAAGCTCAAACCAAAATGGGAGGGGCCCTTCATCATAGATGAAGTTCTCACAGGGGGAGCCTATCGCCTTCGTAATGCATCGAATAATTGCCTTGAGCCAAATCCCTGGAACGTTGCTCGGCTCCGACAATTCTACGGATAGTTCGGACGCATCCTTTCTATTTTTCTAAATTTCCTTTTTTTCTCTTTCATTTTTCCTTTTGCTTTTTATCCCCAGGGTATGTCCGGACCTGCTGAACTGTTAGGGGTACACATATTTAAATGTATGCACCCCAGTATGACTGGGGGCTTCCTTGACGAAGCTTATTACTAAAAGCTTATGACTTACATTGTCTATGTCGTTTGTTATATACTCTTTTTGCCAATATATGCACCTCTATGACTTAAGTTTTTGCCAAGCTGGGTTGCCTCGCTCCTATGTTTATACCCTACGTTCCTGATTGTTCAGCTAGGGTGTAAAGGGAGCACCTCTACGATTGTTACAGTCGGGTAATCCGGACCTGTACCTCAGACGGGCGAAGCCGAAAGCTAGCATTCTTAAGAGAATAATTGGTCGTCAAAGAAGCGACAGATCATTTACCTTTTATAACCCTTCAAAATTTATATAGTATAGGCTCCCCGTAATTCGGATCAAGGCCTAAGCATGCATAATTAAGCATGCCAACTATAACGCCCCGAGACCGATGCTTCAGTTGCCCTTCCTTTTATTTTAGTTGTTGATGTGTTTTTATTATGTTTGTTGCATTATCATAATTATTTTTTCATATTTCATTCCTATATGTCTATGCCATGATCATGTCGAATGCATTTGTCATATTTTGCATTGCATCATGATCATCTTGCTTGTTGTTGCATGTGCATTTCATTTGTGTATGTCTTGGTGTGATCTCTTTCTCTTCATCTCCGTTGCTGTTGGCATCTTCAACCTTCAAGTTAGTCCATCTCCAAGCAAACCCCATCTCCTTCTTCCTTTCTTCTAAATTCTAGCCATTTACTCGAGTGACATTTTTCGTGCCTCAAATAATGTTCACTCTTTCCCTGTAAATCCAACATGTTCCTTTTAACCTTTCTATCAAGTTTCAGCTCTTTTGAAGATGATTTGGTTCGGTTCAAAAATGACTCAAGTTTGAAGTTAATTCAAACTTGGTTTATTTTTCTACCTCTAAAAATGGCCAAAGCAATTTATTCAAAGAGTGCATATCTCCAGGAGCTCATTTTAATTCTCATCCTTGCTTCTACCTCCTCCATGCTCTTTGTTCTTTTCTCTAATTATTTCCTGTCTGAAGGAATTCAGAAAAAGGGCAGCAGCAGCTCCGCGCAGCAGAGAGCAGGCCCAACAGCGCGCAGCCCAGCAGACCCGCAGCCTTCTAAGGCCCAGCCGGCGCCCTCCCCACTGGGCCGGCCTCTAAGGCCCACCTAATCCTAAACCTAACCCTCTCCTTGCCCGATCCCATCTCTCCCTCTCCCTTCGTTCTCCTCCTGCGTCGCCAGAGACACATACACGCAGGCGCGGCCCTCTCCCCGACCCCCTGCTCGATCCCCGTCGCCCTCCTCCCCTACCTCAAGCCGGCGAGCACGACGCCCTCCGGGCGCCCCCCTCCTCTGCTACTCCTCCTTCCACGCCCTGCTGCAGCTGCTCTTCCCGGCGCCGCCCGTTGTTGCCACCCGGCCACCTCAACAAGCCGCCGCCGTCGGCGACCGAACCAGCAACAACCAGGCCACAGGTTCAGCGCCATGCCCCGCCTCCACTACCTCCTCGTTATTGCGCCAAGTCCTCTGCATCGCCAAGGCCCCTGCCTCGCTGACCCATCGCGTGGGCCAGTGACGACCATGCCGTTGACTCTGGTCGAGCCCCTGCACCGGCGACCTCCGTCTCCAGCCGTTGCCGGCGAGCAAGCCGTAGCTCTGTCCGGCTCTATGCGCTTCACTTGCTGCATGCCTCTGTCGCGAGTGCCTCGTCGAGGCCGTGGTTTGCCTGGGGCCGACTTTTCCCTTCACGTGCACGTCCAGGTGGCCTCGTCTCCCTCCATTCCGCTACTGCACTGGAACCTGCCAAGACCCCGACGACCATGACGAAGTACGACTACATGACAACCCTGGTCAGCTACCTCCACGCCAAGTACCACGACAATCATGTACATATACCGTCGCCGAAGACCCATGTAGCACGAACGCCAAGTACCACCAACTTCCCGATGGATGCGCCAAGTCCCCAGCGAGACCTGTTTTCATCAAGTTCGACTACATGGCTATGACCTCGGAGTTGGACCGCAAGAGCAACATACCCCACTGACAAGACCACGGACGCTCGAACGACTATTGACCGAAACCCAAGTTCCGCGGCGACCTTGTACTACTACCATCTCCAAAGAACCATGTAACAGAACCGTCAATTCCACTACCATCGACCATGAAGGACTCGGATTCATCAAGTTCCTCTCCGAACCGGGAACCACAACTTCCACTACCGTCGCCGAGATCGCGAGTACCTCTACCGACGACCTCGGAACGTGTACGACGACCGTTGTCGAAGACCCGTACCTCTACCGCTTCTTGAATATCTACCACGACTCCCACGACTTCCGTGAACCACTACTTCCACGACGGCCTTGAACGACTACTTCCTTGACGAATTCGATACGTTTCGAAAATGCACGCTTCAAAGGTATAACCGCTGAGATGACCTTCCGAGAATGAATGTTTGCGATGCATGTTTGGATGTTGTATCCCCGCATGAACGTTCGTTGTTTCCCTCGCTTGGCACCATCGTCAACCCGTGGGAACCCGGTATCCGGGATCACCCCACCATCCTTGCATGACACGCTCCCATCACTTTTTCTTTTGCACCGGTATCTCCATGAGCTACCGGAACCGATATGTTGTCGTGGCATCATTTTCGGATTCGTTGACGTGGCACCCCTTTCGTTTCTGCCACGATGAAAAATGCTTCATAACATGCTCATGTCAACATTTTCATAAAATTGCATAAAACTTGCATGTCATCCGCATCATGATAACAACATTTAAAATGGTTAAAAATTTTGTTTGCTTCAATTACTAAATGTCACATGGGGATTTTCCGAATTTGTTGTTTGTTGTTCCGGCCTCATTTAAACTTGTCTAGATAGGTAGTTTTCATATGCTTCACCTCTTGCCATGCTAATCAACATTTAATTTTGTTGGTTTGCCTGGGGTCGTGGTTCGCCTAGGGTCAACTTTTCCGTTCACGTGCATGACCAGCTGGCCTCGTCTCCCTCCATTCCGCTGCTGCACTGGAACCTGCCAAGACCCCGACAACCATGACGAAGTACGACTACATGACAACCCAGGTCGGCTACCTCCATGCCAAGTACCACGACAATCGTGTACATCAACCGTCGCCGAAGACCCATGTATCACGAACGCCAAGTACCACCAAGTTCCCAATGGATGCGCCAAGTCCCCAGCGAGACCCGTTTTCATAAAGTTCGACTACACGGCTAAGACCTCGGAGTTGGACCGCAAGCGCCACGTACCCCACCGACAACACCACGGACGCTCGAACGACTATTGACCGAAACCCAAGTTCCGCGGCGACCTTGTACTACTACCATCTCCGAAGAACCATGTAACGGAACCGTCAAGTTCCACTACCATCGACCATGAAGGACTCAAATTCGTCAAGTTCCTCTCCTAACCGGGAAGCACTACTTCCACTACCGTCACCGAGATCGCGAGTACCTCTACCGACGACCTCGAAACGTGTACGACGACCATTGTCGAAGACCCGTACCTCTACCGCTTCTCGAACGTGTACCACAACTCCCACGACTTCCATGAACAACTACTTCCACAACGGTCGTGAATGACTACTTCCTTGACAAATTCGATACGTTTCGAAAATGCACGCTTTAAAGGTATAACCGCCGAGATGACCTTCCGAGAACGAATGTTTGTGATGCATGTTTGGATGTTGTATCCCCGCGTGAACGTTCGTTGTTTCCCTCGCTTGGCACCGTCGTCGACCCATGGGAACCCGGTATCCGGGATCACCCCACCATCCTTGCATGACACGCTCCCATCACTTTTTCTTTTGCACCGGTATCTCCATGAGCTACCGGAACCGATATGTTGTCGTGGCATCATTTTCGGATTCGTTGACGTGGCACCCCTTTCATTTCTGCCACGATGACAAATGCTTCATAACATGCTCATGTCAACATTTTCATAAAATTGCATAAAACTTGCATGTCATCCGCATCATGATAACAACATTTAAAATGGTTAAAATTGTTGTTTGCTTCAATTACTAAATGTCACATGGGGATTTTCCGGATTTGTTGTTTGTTGTTCCGGCCTCATTTAAACTTGTCTAGATAGGTAGTTTTCATATGCTTCACCTCTTGCCATGCTAATCAACATTTAATTTTGTTGGGTACATAAACGAGATTGAACTAAATAACTTGAATGTGGTGTCCCGTCAATATGCAACGGAGTTGCATATTGAGCTCCACTTAATTTGTAGTTTTGTTTGTTGCACTTTGCCATGCCATACATATTTAAACCGGACATGCATCATACTTGTTTGCGCATCATGCCATTCTTATGTGATGGTTGTTTACTATGTTGCTTGCTTCTTTCCGGGTTGGTTCTCTCGTTAGCTTCGGTTTCGTTCCGGAGTTGTGAGGATCTGTTCGACTACGTCTGTTTGCCTTCTTCATGGACTCGTTCTTCGTCCTTGTGGGATCTCAGGCAAGATGACCATACCCTCGAAATCACTTCTATCTTTGCTTGCTAGTTGTTCGCTCTATTTCTATGTCGCGCTACCTACCACTTGTTATATCATGCCTCCCATATTGCCATGTCAAGCCTCTAACCCACCTTCCTAGTAAACCGTTGTTTGGCTATGTTACCGCTTTTGCTCAGCCCCTCTTATAGCGTTGTTAGTTGTAGGTGAAGCTGAAGTTTGTTCCATGTTGGAACATGGATATTATTGGGATATCATTACTATCTCTTATTTAATTAATGAATCTATGTACTTGGTAAAGGGTGGAAGGCTTGGCCTTATGCCTCGTGTTTTGTTCCACTCTTGCCGCCCTAGTTTCCGTCATACCGGTGTTATGTTCCTTGATTTTGTGTTCCTTACATGGTTGGGTGTTATGGGAACCCCTTGACAGTTCGCTTTGAATAAAACTCCTCCAGCAAGGCCCAACCTTGGTTTTACATTTGCCTCACCTAAGCCTTTTTCCCTTGGGTTTCTGAAGCCCGAGGGTCATCTTTATTTTAACCCCCCGGGCGAGTGCTCCTCTGAGTGTTGGTCCAAAATAGAGCCACTTGCAGCGCCACCTCGAGGAAACTTGAGGGTTGGTTTTAGCTGTACGTAGTGTTCATCCGGTGTGCCCTGAGAACGAGATATGTGCAGCTCCTATCGGCATTTGTTGGCACATCCGGGATGCTTTGCTGGTCTTGTTTTACCATTGTCGAAATGTCTTGTAACCGGGATTCTGAGTCTGATCGGGTCTTCCTGGGAGAAGGAATATCCTTCGTTGTCCGTGAGAGCTTGTGATGGGCTAAGATGGGACACCCCTATAGGGTATAAACTTTCGAGAGCCGTGCCCGCGGTTATGTGGCAGATGGGAATTTGTAAATATCCGGTTGTAGATAACTTGAGACTTAACTTAATTAAAATGCATCAACCGCGTGTGTAGCAGTGATGGTCTCTTCTCGGCGGAGTCCGGGAAGTGAACACGGTTCTTGTGTTATGTTTGTGTGTAAGTAGTTTCAGGATCACTTCTTGATCACTTCTAGCTTCTCGACCGTTGCGTTGCTTCTCTTCTCGCTCTTATTTGCGTATGTTAGCCACCATATATGCTTAGTGCTTGCTGCAACTCCACCTCACTACCCTCTCCTACCCATAAGCTTAAATAGTCTTGATCTCACGAGTGTGAGATTGCTGAGTCCTCGTGACTCACGAATACTTCCAAAAAGTTGTAGGTGCCGATGATACCAATGCAAGTGACGCAACTGAGCTTAAGTAGGAGCTCGATGAAGATCTTGATCATTGTTTTGTGTCTTTTCCGGTTGATCGGTAGTGGAGCCCAGTTGGGACGACCGGGGATCTAGCATTTGGGGTTGTCTTCTTTTATTTTGGTTCCGTTGTTGGACCTTGATTGTATTCTGGATGATGTATGTTTAACTTGTATTTGTGTGAAGTGGCGATTGTAAGCCAACTCTCTATCCCGTTCTTATTTAGTACATGGGATTGTGTGAAGATTACCCCTCTTGCGACAAACCTACCATGCGACTATGCTTCTAAGTCGTGCCCCGACACGTGGGAGATATAGCCGCATTGTGGGTGTTACAAGTTGGTATTAGAGCCTTCCCCAACTTAGGAGCCCCCTGCTTGATCGAATCACTAACGTTGTTGAGTCTAGAACAAAATGTGTTGAGTCTTAGGATTATATATATCAGAGAGTAGGATTCTTTTTACCCACAGGTCCTTCGTCTCTCTGGTGAGGCCTCCTGACGTAGAGTTTTGACTCTTCTCTTCTCAAATTTCACAAAAAAATTTAGGATCACGTGGGTATCTTGGGATCGTTCTGATGGTTTTGTGACGAGAACATTGTTCTTGGTGCCTCCTGACATTTAGGGGTTGTGGCAGTGTCCCGGGGAGTTGAGCTCCGAGGTGTTGTCGTCACAATTTTATCGTTGCAGTTCTGGAATACCTGAGTTTTTGCCGACATCAAAAATCTCTTTTATGCAGTTGTTGGTGAGATAACCTCGATGCCACCTAGTACCGGGGCGGGAGTTCGGGAGTATTGCCATAAGTCGTATAACGGATGCTTTTCGAAGGTTGAGGTAAATGATTTCCGAAGGTTTCTCGGTTATGTGTTGAAGGATGGATACAGCTGGATGTAGGATTTGTTAGTTTTGAGTGAGATATTATGTTTCCCCTGTATCCCCAACACCTGATTGCATAACCAGAAAGTTTCGGGAGTTTATAAGTGGGAATTCAAGTAGCTCCTAGAATATCTTTCCAACAGACACATGATACGATATGGTATCTATCATATGTTTGTTTCCGGCTTATTTTGCAAGCCAATAATTTGTTTTGTTTTAGTCTGTGGTATTCAAGTTGCTTCAATGTCAAGTGTTGATTCTATACCTTTCCTAAGCGGTGTTCTCATATTTCTATGTGAATACTAATCCTTCATGATAATCGAGATTGTCATGTCAATCCTTTTCAATCGGCGTGTTTCTCTTCAAGTGGATCCGATCATTTTTAACATCCGCAAGATCAACTCAAAGTCTTCTCAACGTTATTTGTTTCATCCGTCCCAAGTTGTCTTTGGTTTTCCGCCCTCCCACCCGTTTCCTTCAAGGACTCGGATTTGTTAATCAAGTATCATTTTATTTATGGGAAGTCTCTTCATTCTTTTCGGTCAATGTTCTTATCCGGTGATTCTCACAAAGATACTAACGGAGTTTCAAGTTATCATTCTTCGTTCTTTTTTTCATTTCCGGTGGTTTCCATTCAAGCTTTGTCGATCATATAATCTCCTCGTTTCAAATGTTTTCTCATGCCGGTGCACCTCTTAATCGTTCACTTCTCGCTATTCATTTGTTCTGGAGTGCTGAAGATATCTCAGGAGCTGCGTGTTTTCTTTCCTAATCCATTCAAGCTATTTCGAGGGTATTATATGTTTTCAGCCATTTAATTCAACCGGTGCAATCTTTCTATTAAATCGTTCAACGGTGTATCTTTTGAGTGGGCCCTAACCCACAGGTCTTTTCCAGGATCTTACCTGACGCTTCTTTTTCCGGAGTTATTCTCAAATTCATTTCAAATTTTTACGTAAGAATGAATTGTCATTAGTCTTATGTCTTTCTCCAAGATCTTTCAAATTATTTTCATCATTGGTTCAACCTTTCTAATTTTTATCCCAGAATATCTCAACAATTCATGGTGGTCTTTCTCATCGTCATTCTCAGCATTTTGAAGAGTGAAGAAGAATTTTCTCTCAATCTTATCCGTTCTCTCAAAGATTCGTGATTATAGCTTGATGCCATCCTCTCATAATTGATTTCGATTGTGAGAATTTCTTTTCAACCATCCGGAGCAATTCCGGAGTCTTTTCAGTTTGATTCTCTGAAGGCCATCATTTCGAGATTATTCATTCCAACTTTCAGCTCTCGTTCTCCAATCTTACCGGTGCGTCATTCAAGTATCCTCTAATCGGTTCATGATCTCTTTGTTCTCATGTATCCAATTTTCACTCAAGTATCTTCATTTGTTTTCCTATTCTTCCCAGTGAATTGTGTCTTTGGCACTTTCTGTTTCAATTCTTACGGTGGTTCGTTCAAGATTTCTCTTCCTTCATTATCATATCAACTCTTTCATTCTTTCAAATCCTACCGACGATTCGTTGAAGACCTTCTCAAGTTTGCGCTATATCTATCTTAATCCTTTCCACGAGGATAAGTAGTATGCCAAATCCGTTGCTTGTCATCAATTTAAATTGGTGAAGGATACGCATAACATAATTCTTATTCTTGCTTCATCCAAATGATGGATTCATTCGTCCGGAGTTTGTTCATGATGAATAAATTCTCGGTCTCAATTGTTTCATCTTTTCTTTTCCCGGAGTTCCAAGCTCTCATCATCACGAAGATCCATTTAATCATTACAAGGCTTCACCTTGTGTTTTCAACTTCTCTTTATTTTTATCATCATTTTGTTACCGTAGTTCTTCATGGAGGCTCTACATGGTGGTTCATCAAGGATTCCTTTTATTCTTCAATTGTCCTCAAGAATTCTCTCGAAGTTAAGATCCACCAAGCTATACTCTAAAATAAACATGGTGTTCAACACATGTCTAGTTTTTTGGAGTCCAAGCATTCTTCATCTTGCATTCCGAAGTGCAATTCTTTCATATCTCATCTTTTGAGGCGGTTTTATATCATTGTTGATAATTTCCCTTCGTGTTTCATGATTCACAAGTTTTCAAGAGTGACATATTTTAAACCCATCATTTTCAATTCATTCATGAGATCCTTTGCAACCCATCAATCTCTTATGTGGAGTTATCTTGGGTTATATTTCACCTAAAGCTTTCCCTATGTATTGTTGCTATTTATGGTGCTTATAAATGACCCAAGTTCTTCATTTATCCTCTCGGTGAAATAAGTTTTCTTGTCTCCTTGTTCATATCAATCCAATCTATTGCTTCGTTAGTGGTAGAATATTGCTTCAATTTTGAGAAGTTTTCCATAAGCCCGCAACAATATTACTCTTTTCGTTGTTGGTTTTCCAACAACTTTGTTCGACCCTTCTCCTAAAGATGCTTTTCAAGCTCATTTGAGATAGAAGATGTTGTTTTCTCCTCCGTTCTTTTGATTCCATTCTTACATTTTTTCCGGAGGCATTGTGATGTTGCTCTCTTCGACCCATCATCTTGTTTTGTCAAGATCGTGTTCAATTCCTTCCATTTATAGTCGGAGTACTGTCCAAATTATATCATTCTTATTCCTTCTCTATCTTGTTTTAACCGGAGTGTTGTCGTAATTGATCCTTATCGTTCCTTGTACATCTCGTTTCTACCGGAGTGCTTGCATGTACTTCTTGTCCATTGCAACCCTTTTGTTATGTCTTTCAACCTACAAGTTTCTCGTAATGTTCTTGTTCCTCTTTTCTAACAGAGTGTTTTCAACTTTGTTCATCTTCGTTGTATTCTTTCTTTCAATTTGTTTAACCTCTCAAGGTTCGTGGTTTCACTCGTTTGTCAAAGAAGCAACTTTATTTTACCTCTTCCTGTTCTGCTTCTCCCTGGTACCGTCCTAGATCTCGGGACGAGATCTTCTGTAAGTGGAGGAGAGTTGTAACGCCCCGAGACCTACGCTTCAGTTGCCCTTCCTTTTATTTTAGTTGTTGATGTGTGTTTATTATGTTTGTTGCATTATCATAATTATTTTTTGCATATTTCATTCCTATATGTCTATGCCATGATCATGTCGAATGCCTTTGTCATATTTTGCATTGCATCATGATCATCTTGATTGTTGTTGCATGTGCATTTATTTGTGTATGTCTTGGTGTGATCTCTTTCTCTTCATCTCCATTGCTGTTGGCATCTTCACCCTTCAAGTTAGTCCATCTCGAAGCAAACCCCATCGCCTTCTTCCTTTCTTCTAAATTCTAGCCATTTACTCGAGTGACATTTTTCCTGCGTCAAATAATGTTCACTCTTTCCCTGTAAATCCAACATGTTTCATTTAACCTTTCTATCAAGTTTCAGCTCTTTTGAAGATGATTTTGTTTGGTTCAAAAATGACTAAAGCTTGAAGTTAATTCAAACTTGGTTTATTTTTCTACCTCTAAATATGGCCAAAGTAATTTATTCAAATAGTGCATATCTCCAGGAGCTCATTTTAATTCTCATCCTTCCTTCTACCTTCTCCATGCTCTCTGTTCTTTTCTGTAATTATTTCCTGTCTGAAGGAATTTAGAAAAAGGGCAGCAGCAGCTCAGCGCAGCAGAGAGCAGGCCCAGCAGCGCGCAGCCCAGCAGACCCGCAGCCTTCTAAGGCCCAGTCGGCGCCCTCCCCACTGGGTCGGCCTCTAAGGCCCACCTAATCCTAAGCCTAACCCTCTGCCTGCCCGATCCCATCTCTCCCTCTCCCTTCGTTCTCCTCCGGCGCCGCCAGAGACACACGCACGCAGGCACGGCCCTCTCCCCGACCACCCTGCTCGATCCCCGTCGCCCTCCTCCCCTACCTCACGCCGGCGAGCACGACGCCCTCCGTGCGGCCCCCCTTCCTCTGCTACTCCTCCTTCCATGCCCTGCTGCAGCTGCTCTTCCCGGCGCCGCCCGTCGCCGCCACTCGGCCACCTCAACAAGCCGCCGCCGCCAGCGACCGAACCAGCAGCAACCAGGCCACAGGTTCAGCGCCATGCCCCGCCTCCACTACCTCCTCGTCGCTACGCCAAGTCCTCTGCATCGCCAGCGCCCCTGCCTCGCTGACCCGTCGCGTGGGCCAGTGACGACCACGTCCTTGACTCTAGTCAAGCCCCTGCCCCGGCGACCTCCGTCTCCAGCCGTTGCCGGCGATCAAGCTGCAGCTCTGTCCACCTTTGTGCGCTTCACTTGCTGCATGCCTCTGTCGCGAGTGCCTCGTCGAGGTCGTGGTTTGCCTTGGGTCGACTTTTCCCTTCACGTGCATGGCCAGCTGGCCTCGTCTCCCTCCATTCCGCAGCTGCACTGGAACCTGCCAAGACCCCGACGACCATGATGAAGTACGACTACATGACAACCCAGGTCAGCTACCTCCATGCCAAGTACCATGACAATCGTGTACATCAACCGTCGCCGAAGACCCATGTATCACGAACGCCAAGTACCACCAAGTCCCCAGCGAGACCCGTTTTCACAAAGTTCGACTACATGGCCATGACCTCGGAGTTGGACCGCAAGCGCCACGTACCCCACCGACAACACCACGGACGCTCGAACGACTATTGACCGAAACCCAAGTTCCGCGGCGACCTTGTACTACTACCGTCTCCGAAGAACCATGTAACGGAACCGTCAAGTTCCACTACCGTCGACCAGGAAGGACTCAGATTCATCAAGTTCCTCTCCGAACCAGGAAGCACTACTTCCACTACCGTCACCGAGATCGCGAGTACCTCTACCGACGACCTCGGAATGTGTACGACGACCATCGTCGAAGACCCGTACCTCTACCGCTTCTCGAACGTGTACCACAACTCCCACGACTTTCGTGAATAGCTACTTCCACAACGGTCGTGAATGACTACTTCCTTGACGAATTTGATACGTTTCGATGCACGCTTCAAAGGTATAACCGCCGAGATGACCTTCCGAGAACGAACTTTTGCGATGCATGATATGCATGTTTGGATGTTGTATCCCCCCGTGAACGTTAGTTGTTTCCCTCGCTTGGCACCATCATCGACCCATGGGAACCCGGTATCCGGGATCACCCCACCATCCTTGCATGACACGCTCCCATCACTCTTGCTTTTGCACCGGTATCTCCATGAGCTACCAGAACCGATATGTTGTCGTGGCATCATTTTCGGATTCGTTGCTGTGGCACCCCTTTCATTTCCGCCACGATGAAAAATGCTTCATAACATGCTCATGTCAACATTTTCATAAAATTGCATAAAACTTGCATGTCATCCGCATCATGATAACAACATTTAAAATGGTTAAAATTGTTGTTTGCTTCAATTACTAAATGTCACATGGGGATTTTCCGGATTTGTTGTTTGTTGTTCCGGCCTCATTTAAACTTGTCTAGATAGGTAGTTTTCATATGCTTCACCTCTTGCCATGCTAATCAACATTTAATTTTGTTGGGTACATAAACGAGATCGAACTAAATAACTTGAATGTGGTGTCCCGTCAATATGCAACGGAGTTGCATATTGAGCTCCACTTAATTTGTAGTTTTGTTTGTTGCACTTTTCCATGCCATACATATTTAAACCAGACATGCATCATACTTGTTTGCGCATCATGCCATGCTTATGTGATGGTTGTTTACTATGTTGCTTGCTTCTTTCCGGGTTGCTTCTCTCGTTAGCTTCGGTTTCGTTCCGAAGATGTGAGGATCTGTTCGACTACGTCTGTTTGCCTTCTTCATGGACTCGTTCTTCGTCCTTGCGGGATCTCAGGAAAAATGACCATACCCTCAAAATCACTTCTATATTTGATTGCTAGTTGTTCGCTCTATTTCTATGTCACGCTACCTACCACTTGTTATATCATGCCTCCCATATTGCCATGTCAAGCCTCTAACCCACCTTCATAGCAAACCGTTGTTTGGCTATGTTACCGCTTTTGCTCAGCCCCTCTTATAGCGTTGTTAGTTGCAGGTGAAGCTGAAGTTTGTTTATGTTGGAACATGGATATTATTGGGATATCATTACTATCTCTTATTTAATTAATGAATCTATATGCTTGGTAAAGGGTGGAAGGCTCGGCCTTATGCCTGGTGTTTTGTTCCACTCTTGCCACCCTAGTTTCCGTCATACCGGTGTTATGTTCCTTGATTTTGCGTTCCTTACGTGGTTGGGTGTTATGGGAACCCCTTGACAGTTTGCTTTGAATAATACTCCTCCAGCAAGGCCCAACCTTGGTTTTACATTTGCCTCACCTAAGACTTTTCCCCTTGGGTTTCCGGAGCCCGAGGGTCATCTTTATTTTAACCCTCCCCCGGGCCAGTGCTCCTCTGAGTGTTGGTCCAAAACAGAGCCACTTGTAGCGCCACCTCAGGGAAACTTGAGGGTTGGTTTTAGCTGTACGTAGTGTTCATCTGGTGGGCCCTGAGAACGAGATATGTGCAGCTCCTATCGGGATTTGTCGGCACATCCGGGCGGCTTTGCTGGTCTTGTTTTACCATTGTCGAAATGTCTTGTAATCGGGATTCCGAGTCTGATCGGGTCTTCCTGGGAGAAGGAATATCCTTCATTGACCGTGAGATCTTGTGATGGGCTAAGTTGGGACACCCCTGCAGGGTATAAACTTTCGAGAGCCGTGCCCACGGTTATGTGGCAGATGGGAATTTGTTAATATCCGGTTGTAGAGAACTTGACACTTAACTTAATTAAAATGCATCAACCGCGTGTGTAGCCGTGATGGTCTCTTCTCGGCGGAGTCCAGGAAGTGAACACGGTTCTTGTGTTATGTTTGTGTGTAAGTAGTTTCAGGATCACTTCTTGATCACTTCTAGCTTCTTGATCGTTGCGTTGCTTCTCTTCTCGCTCTTATTTGCGTATGTTAGCCACCATATATACTTAGTGCTTGCTGCAGCTCCACCTCACTACCCTCTCCTACCCATAAGCTTAAATAGTATTGATCTCGCGGGTGTGAGATTGCTGAGTCCTCGTGACTCACAGATACTTCCAAACGGTTGTAGGTGCCGATGATACCAGTGCAGGTGACGCAACTGAGCTCAAGCGGGAGCTCGATGAATATCTTGATCATTGTTTTGTGTCTTTTCCGGTTGATCAGTAGTGGAGCCCAGTTGGGACGATCGGGGATCTAGCATTTGGGGTTGTCTTCTTTTATTTTGGCTTCGTAGTAGGACCTTGATTGTAATCTGGATGATGTATTTTTAACTTGTATTTGTGTGAAGTGGCAATTGTAAGCCAACTCTCTATCCCTTTCTTATTCATTACATGGGATTGTGTGAATATTACCCCTCTTGCGACAAACCTACCATGCGGCTATGCCTCTAAGTCATGCCCTGACATGTGGGAGATATAGCCGCATTGTGGGTGTTACACCAACCCAGGGAAAGGAACCCTTAACGGAACTATTTTCCTTGGAAGATGTTTCTTACGTTCAAAAAGTAATATAACATAACTCCCTGAACAAATTTTGTCTGCTTGAGCAATATGACTAGATTGCCTGGTTTCTGGACATAGGGAATGTTTCTTACATTCCAAAATGGTATCCAGAGACACTCCACCTTCTTGGTTCGGAGGTCGAAGCCGAAAGTCTACAATGACAAACTTTGACATGTTTGGTTGGAGATAAGTTCGATGATAGAAGTACATTGATACATAGAATAGAACACCTACTCTTTTCTATGCCATCTGTAAGACTGCCCAAACTACAGTCTTATTGCGAGTACTTCGCAGCTATCATCACTTGGTCATATACCAAGTTCACGGGAATCTCTTTTTCGTCGGGTCCCTGAGGTCCAACCCGGGCCATATGGTTCGGATCGAGTCCGGTGTAGCGCGTTTTCACCATCGCCCACGCCTCTCATGCACCTTCCCGACATGCAGACGCCTTCCATAGCTCGAAACGGCGTCAGGCACCTTTGAACAGGTTCGCCAACCCCTCCATGCTTTCTGGAGGGGAATCAGACGGTCATAAAGCCTTCGCCATACTTTTCATAGCTTTCCAGGCTCGTTCATGCACCACAGATAGTTCCTTAAGCACGTCACCTCGAAATCCGGATACTTCCTCTTCAGGACGACTGGTTAGCAGATCTGCAACAACAACAAAGTTTTGTCAATCTGAGCTACGGGATACTATAAATCCTTTGGATAGGTCATACCGAATATGCCGCCTTTCAACTTCTTATTTTCTTTCTATGCGGCCGATAACTGAACCTTTAAGCTCTTTATTTCTTCAGCTTGTTTATCTTTTTTCCTCTTCGAGCTTGTTCTTTTGATCGGTGGTCATTGTGGCTTTCTTCAACTCCGCCAGCTCCATGGTGATGGCATTCAGCTTCGTCTAGTTTGTTTTCAGCTCCTGGGATAGCGCATTGTTCTTCTCCCTAAGAACCTGCAGGTCATAGCGATCCTTAAATAGGTTGGCCTAAACCGCTTCAAGTCTCGGGGGCTACTGGCATATATCTATTAAATTTTCACAAGCTATTACCTGCATATCCTTTGAGAATAGCTGCGTAACTCCGGGAAGTCTGTCTTGGGCTACCCGGATATATGCCTCCACGGAGCTGAGGGTGGTGAATTCATGTTCAGTAAAAACTGGAGCGTGCATGGCCTCTTTTAGTTGGCGATGATTCATCACACTCTCCACCTCCGAATTTGTGACGGATACGTCATCCGAATCCTCGTGAGGGGGTGGATCTGGTACTGTATCCGCTCTCGTCCTGATTGACGAGCCCGGGGCTGGATTAGTCGATACACGGCCGGCAGGACATTTTCCCACGGTTTGTCGTGTGCTCCTCCTAACATAAAGGCAGAGGAGAAGTTTTACAATTTGATCTCATGCTTAGGCACATGTCAAAAGGCGTACCTCTTTGAAAACAGAGGGGGCTCGGTTGCGCTTCTGGTTTCCTTTCATTTCAAACGACCGCCCTGCATAGAGGCCGCTCTCGATGGAGTATGGCTTGCGGAGCGCCGATCCTATAAAACACATTTTAGTGTGAGGGGTAGGGTGCAAACATGGGCTCCTTTTTAGGAAGTTTTCCGAATACTTACGATGGGGAAGGGATACATGTGCGGGTAGTCAGCCGTAATTGTCACCTCTGAGCCATCAAGGCTCTCTTGATAAAATACGCCATCATCGAACTCTATGTATATATCCAGATCCTCACGGAAGCCGGGTCCTTCGTTGCGAGCGTGATCCTTTGGCTGTGGGGAGGGGCAATGAATGTTCTTTACCTCCTTCCTCCATGGTTGTTTTAAGATAACAAGAACAATTTGATTAGCATACCTCGATAATGAGGTGGAACATTGCTGATAATCAAAAAACTTACCCATTAAATGGGGTTGTACATGGAAAAGCGTTCTTGGAAGTTTAAGGGAAGGAAGTCTTCTTTCTCCCCCTTATATGGGTCGGCCAGGATTATGGCCAGTTCGGCTGGGGTATCTGGTCCCTTGCGTCTGTAGCGATATGCGTCATCTTCTCCGTTGTAACACCATAAAGGAGTTACTCTGGACTAAAGGGGCTGAATACATCATTTTATTGTGATGGCCATGACTTCGATTATCGAGAGCTCAGAATGAGCCAGTAATCTGAACTTGCTGACCAACCACTTTACTTCTGCATTGTCTTCCTCCTTGGGACTCCAGGGGCACCAATTGAGGCGTTTCTTCAAAGGAGCACTGGAGAATTCGGGGAGGCCGTGCCGAACTGGGTCCGGAAGGGGGGACATCCTCAATATAAAACCATTCCGAAGACCATTCTCAGGATACCTCCTTGGGAGTTCCGATAGGGTAGCCTGATCCGGCTATGCGCCATACTTCGGAGCTGCCCACTTCAAATATGGAACCCCCTCGATGGTGAGGAACGAGGCAAAAGAACTTTCTCCACAGTTTGAAATGGGCCTCGCAGCCTAGAAACAGTTCACAAAGAGCGACAAAGCCCGAGAAGTGTAGAATTGAACCTGAGGTGAGGTTGTGCAGTTGGATTCCATAGAACTCCAACAGGCCCCTAAGAAAGGGATGGATCAGAAATCCCAAGCCCCGCAAGAGAAACAAAACGAAGCATACCCTCTCCTCCTTGTTGGGGTTGGGGAAATTTTCTGCTAGCACATCATTGCCGATCGAGGCCAATCCTTCTTGCATAGGGACTAGATCTACGAGAGGGAGATATCCCTGTGTCTGAAGTTGACTTAGCTGAATATAGGACACTGAGCAGCTCCGTCAATCACCCTCTTGAGGGCCATGAGGACACGAAGAAGAGCTCGGAGCGCTGGCCATGATTTGTAGTTTTCCGTGGCTAGTTCTGATGTTCTCTACAAGATGTGGATGGCACTTGGGGATCTAACCTCTTTATATAGGCATCGTCCCAGTGTGGTCAGGGGTTTATTTGTAAAAAATATTATGGACCATTCGCATTCTCCCGGCGCGTGGAAATCGAGGCGACGATAGGGAAGGAGTCATAAAGGCAGAACATGAAAGTCAGGGCCGGACTGTTATTCGTCCGAGGTATAATGAAGAACCTGCCTTGCAAAAGTCGAAGACATAAGACGGATACTACATTGTCAATTGAAGGCAAGTTCGGGGGCTACTGAGGGCGTCCTGGATTAGGGGGTCCTCGGGTGTCCGGGCTATTTGATATGGGCCAGACTGATGGGCCGTAAAGATACAAGCATAATACTTTCCCTCGTGTCCTGGTAGGACTCCTATATGCGTGGATGGCAAGATTGGTGTCCGGATATGTTACTTCCTGCCCCTACAAGCCGACTATGTATAACCCTAGACCCCTCACGTGTGTGTATAAACCGGAGGGTTTAGTCCGTAGAAGCTATCAGAATTCTCATAGGCTAGACAGCTAGGGTTTAGCCATTACGAACTCGAGGTAGATCATCTCTTGTAACCCCTATCCTCATTGAATACAATCAAGCAGGACGTAGGGTTTTACCTCCTTTAATAGGGCCCAAACCTGGGTAAATATTGTGTCCCTGTCGTCCCTTGTTACCATTGATCCTCAGACGCACAGTTCGGGACCCCCTACCCAAGATTTGCCGGTTTTGACACCGACACCCGTGCCGGACGCAGGAACCACGCTATGCATGATGCGCTCGCCGGAGCAGGTGAAGGGCCTCGTCTGGATCTTGACTCCGGCCGGCGCTGCGAGCGACCCCACGGTGGGCGCCAACTGTCATGGTGATCTCATGGTAGATGCTATGGGATGGCTAAAAGTGGGGGGACACAAGGGCATCGGTGGGTTCTAGAGGCGAGGTTGGCATGTGGAGGTGTGTGATACGAGACGTGCCCAGGTTCGGGGCCCCCTGTGGGAGGTAACACCCCTAGTCCTACGGAATGGATGATATGAGATGAGTTACAGAGTTGCTCCTGGAGTTGTTTGGGTGGAGGAGGAAGAGGGAACTGGTCCTCCGCATTGCCTCATATGAGTGTGTGTGTGTGTGTTCTACTGGTGATCACCCCGTGCATGGAGGCCTCCTGGGTGATCTTATAGGATGATCTCCTAGGGTTACAATGGTAATATTACATGGGCGCGGGGCCCTGGTGTCAGCGTTTAGGAGCCGATGGTGGGGGCGTCGGGTCCATCGGGTGTGGGTCACTCTGGGTCCACCGGGTGCGGGCCGTATTGGGGCCGCTGGGCGCGGGTATGGCTGGATGCCTGACACTATGGCACACTTCACCCCACGTCGCAGGACTGCAGGCGTCACCCAGCTACAGGGTCGTGCCGCCCGGACACCACCCGCCCAGGGCAGGGGTGCAGAGTGCACTGTTTCCATGCCCACCCGGGCCGGCGTATTGGCGGGGCTGATATGTCCATTTTGCATCATGCTTTTATATTGATATTTATTGCATTATGGGCTGTTATTACACATTATGTCACAATACTTATGCCTATTCTCTCTTATTTTACAAGGTTTACATGAATAGGGAGAATGCCAGCAGCTGGAATTCTGGGCTGGAAAAGGAGCAAATATTAGAGACCTATTCTGCACATCTCCAAAGTCCTGAAATTTCACAGGAGCACGTTTCAGAATATATAAAAAAATGGGTGAAAGAAGTACCAGAGGGGGGCCACCCACCATCCACGATGATGGGGGCGCGCCCATGCATCGTGGGCCCCCTGGCAGCCCTCTGATGCCCATCTTTGGCTATATGGAGTCTTTCGTCCTGGAAAAAATCATAAGCAAGCTCATGGGACGAAACTCCGCCGCCATGAGGCAGAACCAATCTAGGGCTTCGGCGGAGCTGTTCTGCCGGGGAAACTTCCCCCCGGGTGGGGGAAATGATCACCATCGATCCTCTCATCGGGAGGGGGTCAATCTCCATCAACATCTTCACCAGCACCATCTCATCTCAAACCCTAGTTCATCTCTTGTATCCAATCTTTGTCTCAAAACCCCAGATTGGTACCTGTGGGTTGCTAGTAGTGTTAATTACTCCTTGTAGTTGATGCTAGTTGGTTTATTCGATGGAAGATCATATGTTCAGATCCTTTATGCATAATAATACCCCTCTGATTATGAACATGAATATGATTTGTGAGTAGTTATGTTTGTTCCTGAGGGCATGGGAGAAGTCTTGCTATAAGTAGTCATGTGAATTTGGTATTCGTTCGATATTTTGATGAGATGTATGTTGTCTCTCCTCTAGTGGTGTCATGTGAACGTCGACTACATGACACTTCACCATTGTTTCGGCCTAGAGGAAGGCATTGGGAAGTAATAAGTAGATGATGGGTTGCTAGAGTGACAGAAGCTTAAACCCTAGTTTATGAGTTGCTTCGTAAGGGGCTGATTTGGATCCATATGTTTCATGCTATGGTTAGGTTTACCTTAATACTTCTTTTGTAGTTGCGGATGCTTGCAATAGGGGTTAATTATAAGTGGGATGCTTGTCCAAGGAAGGGCATTACCCAAGCACCGGTCCACCCACATATCAAATTATCAAAGTACCGAACACGAATCATATGAACGTGATGAAAACTAGCTTGACAATAATTCCCATGTGTCCTCAGGAGCGCTTTCCTTTATATAAGAGTTTGTCCAGGCTTGTCCTTTGCTACAAAAAGGATTGGGCCATCTTTTTGCACCTTATTTACTTTTGTTACTTGTTACCCGTTATAAATTACCTTATCACAAAACTATCTGTTACCGATAATTTCAGTGCTTGTAGAGAATACCTTACTGAAAACTGCTTATCATTTCCTTCTGCTCCTCGTTGGGTTCGACACTCTTACTTATCGAAAGGACTATGATAGATCCCCTATACTTGTGGCTCATCAGGGGCATTTTAGCCATGTTCGCTTGTCGTCTAGAGTTGTCTTCTTGTGGCCAGCCGGCATGCGTCAGCTGGATGGGCCGGGTCGTGGCGCCAGTCCGGTTCATGCTGGGGAGCCGGCGGTTTTGGCGAGCCGGATTGAGGAGCTTGGCTGGCCCCGATGTTTTTTAAGGGGATCCGGGTTCCGTTGCCATCCTGGGGGCCATCCCCCCAACACATGGTCGTCGATGGTTGATGAATAAGTTACCATCCCTAAGTAACCGAAACACCTTACGAGACTCAAATCACAACTCAAACAACCACAAATTCAAAGGGAACCAAAATGGGTTAGGTTGCGGAAGACTATGGCGGTATTGCGAATTATAGGGTGGAGGTCCTTGGCAAAGGTGCCAAAATTCAAAAAATAGATGGAGTCAAATGGTGGTGGAACAAATTTTGGTGGATGGTGGATGTAAGTAGCTACAAAATGAGCTAAAGAACGTCGAGATTAGAGTCCGGGTGAAGAATTTATGGTCAAAATGGTGAATCACCATAGGCTGAAACTGGGAGGGCGGCTGTACCACTTGGGGTGGGGAGTTGTACCGCTCCTGAAGCAGCCTGGAGGTGTTATTTTTTTGATTGCGGAAGTACGAGACCTAGTGCTTCGGTTGTACCGTTTGGTAGGGCGGTAGTACCGCTGCTAGGGCAAAACTGGAGTTCTAGTTTTGTGTGGGTGGAAGTATCGGGTGGAGGGGGAGCAGTTGTACCGCTCGGCATGGGAAAATTCACAGATCTGAGGACAGGATGAACTCGGGGGCAAACCAAATCGAGATTTTCAGACCAAATTGAAGGGGGAAGAAAATTTGGGGCTATGGGACACCAAGGGAAGTAGATCCACTTGCCAAACACTAGAGCCATGGACTAAAATCAATAAAAACTCACTAGAACAACAAAATGCAAGAAATTTTTTGGGGCTCTTTTCTGTGGGAAACTTTTGAAATTGGGCAAGAACACAACGAACTAAGTGTAGAAAGTGGGGGTAGGGCTCCAAATTTGTGTCAATGTGGCTCTTGGTACCAAGATGATGTAGGGGAAAAAACCTAATCAGTGTAATTTGTCATGATGTTCATGAATTGGAGTTGGATTCGAGGAGAAACACGAAGAATATGAGGGGAAAACGTTTGGAGAAATCAAAGGGGGAAACACTCTGTTGGACAAGATTTAGTCCAAGTACTCCTCAAATCACAAGCAATACAAGAGTTGCATCAAGATCCAAGAACAAGAAGGGAAATAAAGATACAAGGTAGTTCATCCAAATCTTTAGGAGAGACGGGTCTTGAATGTGACGCCTGTTGGGAAATATTGCATGGAAAACAAAAAAAAATTCTACGCACACGCAATGATCTATCCATGGAGGTGCATAGCAACGAGGGGGGAGTGCGTCTACGTACCCTTGTAGACCATAAGCGGAAGCATTTCTCAACGCGGTTGATGTAGTCAAACTTCTTCATGCTTCAACCGATTAAGTACCGAACGCACGGCACCTCCGTGTACTGCACATGTTCAGCTTGGTGACATCCCTTGCCTTCTTGATCCAGCAAGATGTCGAGGTAGTAGATGAGTTTCATCAGCACGATGGTGTGGTGACGGTGATGGTGAAGTGATCCTCGCAGGGCTTCGCCTAAGCACTACGAAAATATGACTGAGGGTGTAAATGGTGGAGGGGGGGGGGCGCCGCACACGGATAGGCAATTGTCTGGGGTGCTCTAGGGGCGCCTCCTGATACGTCTCCAACATATCTATAATTTTTGACTGTTCCATGTTGTTATATTATCAATCATGGATGTTTCATAATCATTTTATTGTCATTTTATATCATTTTTTGGTACTAACCTATTGACATAGTGCCAAGTGCCAGTTCCTATTTTTTCCATGTTTTTTACATCACAGAAAATCAATATCAGACGGAGTCCAAATGCCACAAAACTTTATGGAGAATTTTTATGGCCAAATGGAACACAACCGGCCCTGGCTGTGCCTAGGAGGTGCCCCGAGGGGGGCACAACCCACCAGGGCGCGCCAGGAGGCCCAGGCGTGCCCTGGTGGGTTGTGCCCACCTCGGGTGCCCCCGGACTGCCTATTTGCTCTATAAATACCCCAAAAATCCCAGAACCCTAGGGGAGTTGATGAAATATTCATCCAGCCGCCGCAGAGTCCAGAACCACCAGATCCAATCTAGATACCATCTTGGATGGGGTTCACCACCTCCATTGGTGCCTCTCCGATTATGCGTGAGTAGTTCTTTGTAGATCTTCGGGTCCGTTCTTAGTAGCTAGATGGCTTCATCTCTCTCTCTCTTGATTCTCTATACACTGGTCTCTTGGAGATCCATATGATGTAACTCTTGCGGTGTGTTTGTTGGGATCCGATGAACTTTGAGTTTATGATCAGATCTATCATTTTATATCCATGAAAGTTATTTGAGTTTCTTTGATCTCTTATATGCATGATTGCTTATAGCCTCGTATTTCTTCTCCGATATTTGGGTTTTGTTTGGCCAACTTGATCTATTTATCTTGCAATGGGAAGAGGTGCTTTGTAGTCGGTTCGATCCTACGGTGCTTGATCCCAGTGACAGGAAGGGAAACGGCATGTATGTATCGTTGCTACTGAGGATAAAACGATGGGGTCTATCTCCACATAGATAGATCTTGTCTACATCATGTCATCATTCTTATTGCATTTCTCCATTTCTCCATGAACTTAATACACTAGATGCATGCTGGATAGCAGTCGATGTGTGGAGTAATAGTAGTAGATGTAGGCAGGAGCCGGTCTACTAATCTTGGACGTGATGCCTATGTAATGATCATTGCTTGGATATCGTCATAATTATTTGAGGTTCTATCAATTTCCCAACAGTAATTTGTTTACCCACCATTTGCTATTTTTCTCGAGAGAAGCCACTAGTGAAACCTACGGGCCCCGGGTCTTCTTTCTCATATATTTGCCGTTGCGGTCTATTTTTATTTGCTTTTATTTTCAGATCTATTAATCCAAAAACCCAAAAATACTTTGCTGCACTTAATTTTAGTTGCTATTTATTTATTCAATCTATTACAACTTTCTCCGTCACGCACCAATTTTTGGCACCGTTACCCGAAAGGGATTGACAACCCCTTTAACACGTCGGGTTGCGAGGATTTGTTATCTGTGTGTAGGGGTTGTTTACGTTGTGTTGCTTGGTTCTCCTACTGGTTCGATAACTTTGGTTTCATATCTGAGGGAAATACCTACCGCCGTTGTGCTGCATCATCCATTCCTCTTTGGGAAAATACCGACGTAGCTTCAAGCGACATCAAAAGGAATTTCTTGCGCCATTGTCGGGGAGGATCTTCAACATATACCAGGTTCCTAATCACAAATCTCATCTCCTCGCAATTTACATTATTTGCCATTTGCCTCTCGTTTTCCTCTCCCCCACTTCAAAAAAATTTGCCATTTTATTCGCCTCTCTTTTTCCGTTCCGGTTTTCTTGCTGGATCTCTTTTTGTGTGCAATTTTATTTGTCGTTATTATCATTATGGATAGTTCTTCCTCTATTGCTTGCACTCCCGAGAATGAGGTTCTCAACTTTAAACAAAGGGGAGGAGAAAATTTAAAAGATGCTTGGTATAGGATTTGCAGTGCTCATAATAGATCTATCCGTAAGCAATCCACCATTGTTCTTCTTCGTTGTTTTTATGTTGGCATCACCACTTGGTACAGATTCATCCTTCATACGATTATCGGTGGAAATTTCTTGATGTGTCCTTCTCTTGATGCCTTTAATGCTATGGGAAATTTAGTGGGCTCACCACCACTTATGATTAATGAAACAACTTTGACTCTTGAGCATGTTATGGAAAGACTAGATGCTATTGAAAAGAAAATGCTCACCGAAGATCATATGGAAATTATAGATAAAAAGATTCATAATTTTTCTACCAATATTGGGTCAAAAGTGGGAGATATTCTTAAGTTGTTAAAAGAGAAGGGTACGTTAATCCATGAAAGAATAGAAGAAAGTCCATCTCGGATTGATAAATTAGAAGAAATCTTTAGTAATCTAAGCACGGCTTTTGCTTCCGCTAAAACTATCGAGAAAACTCCCGTAAGGAGGGGTAGATCCAAGAACAAGGGTGCGACTTCTATTAATAGTAATAATTGAGATCTTAAGATGATTAGTGTTCACCCGGATTTTGTTAAAGTGATAAGAGATCCTTTTTGGAAGAATGAAATCTTTCAATTTATTCGTAGGAGTATTGTAATTGAAGATCTTTATGCTAAATATATGAAGGAGCCTAAGTGTTTGATTGAGGAGTTGGACAAAGATGAGAAAACTTAGATCCTTGCTTTATGCCTAGCTAAGGGCGTAAAACTATAGCGCTTGTTGGGAGGCAACCCAATGAATGAATTTTATTTTTGCTTTTTGTTCTTGTGTGTTAACACAATTATGCTACGGTTATGTGTTTTTTATGTTTTAATTAGTGTTTGTGCTAAGTAAAGCCTTTAGGATCTTCTTGGGTGATAGTTGTTTGATCTTGCTGAAAAAACAAACACTTTTATGTTCACGAAATTAATTTTTTTACCAGAGAGCGATAAAATACCCATTCCACTTACAGTAGATCAATATACAAATTTCTCAGGCCTTCCTAATTTTTCAGAATTTTTGGAGTTACAGAAGTATTCAAAATAATCAGATTGCTACAGACTGTTTTGTTTTGACATATTCTATTTTCTTTGTGTTGTGTGCTTATTTTGATGGCTCTATGGTTTTCTTTGATGAGTTTTTTCCATAGAAAAGTTGGAATTGAGTAGATATAATACAAAAACAAAATATGAATTGGTTTGATACAGTACTTATAGTAGTGATTTATTATTCTTATACTAACAGATCTCAAGAAGGTTTTGTTGAGTTTTGTGTGATTGAAGTTTTCAAGTTTTGGGTTATCTTACGATGGATGAAGGAATGATGGAAGAGCCTAAGCTTGGGGATGCCCTGGCATCCCAAGCTATTATCCAAAAATGAGCAACCAACTAAGCTTGGGGATGCCCCCGAGTGGCAACCCCGCTTTCTTCCAACGACCATCGGTATTTTACTCGAAACTATATTTTTATTCGTCACATGATATGTGTTTTGCTTGGAGAGTCTTGTATGATATGAGTCTTTGCTTGTTTTATTTTGTGTTTTAAGTCATCAATCCTTGCAGGACACACCTATTTGAGAGAGCCAAAATTATGTCATGACTTGTTAGAATTGCTCTCTATGCTTCACTTAAATTTTTATGAGCTATGGACTTGCTCTAGTGCTTCACTTATGTCTTTTTGAGCATGGTGTGCTTTAATATTTTTGAAGAAATGCTCTCTTGCTTCACTTAGATTTATTTGAGAGTTAGTAAAATTTTCAAGAAATTCTATCTTGCTTCACTTAAATTAATTTGAGAGAAAGAAAAATTTATTATGCTCATGATCTTCACTTATATTTGTTGGAGCTTGTCGAAAGCAACACATGAAAATTAGTCCCAAAGTGATAGATATCCAAGAAGGATATAATAAAAACTTTCATGAAGATCATTGGACAAAATAAACTTGATTCTTAGTAATAGTTTGAGATATGATGATGTGATATGTGAGTTATGTTGGTGAGTAATTATGCTTTAGTAAGAATATTGGTGTTAAGGTTTGTGATTCCCTATGCAAGTACGAAAGTCAATAGTCATGCAATGAAATTAAATCCTACTTATGGTGCATTATTCGGTGTTAATTATGCTTAATGATTGCTTATGAGATTATTCATTTCTTAGTTGGTCGCTTCCCAATCTTTGCTAGCCTTTATTTTGCACTAAGTATGATCACTACTTGTGCATCCAAAAACCTTAAACCGGTTTTGCCACATGAGTCCACTATATCTACCTATATGCGGTATTCTTTTGCCGTTCTAAGAAAATTTGCATGTGCCATCTCTAGTTCAAAATAAACTTCTATTTTGTGTGTTTGTTTCGCTCGCGGAGCGGTGAGGGATGGCTAATATTTTCCATGCTAGATGTGTTATTCTCAAGATGAGTGTTTATTCACTTGTCATTGCACGATAGTAAGGCAAAGGTATTAGGGATGCCCAGTCCCGAAATGCAAAAAAATGAATTTACTTTATGTTGTCAAATAATAAATTCCTTGGAAAGTGTTGGTATGGAGGGCAACCGTGGATACGGCTAGCCATGGAAAGTGAAAGTATGGTGGAAAAAGGAATAAACTTTATTTTCTGTTTGGGAACTGCCTATGATATATCAATGCATGGAAAGTACAGGGAACTCTAAGTCGTTTTCTTCGGTGGGATGGATACACCTCTCAAAATGTTTTTATCTCTAAGTTTTTTGCTTTGAGCTCTGGCACCTCTACAAATCCTTACTTCCATCTGCGAAGGGCCTTTCTTTTACTTTATGCAATTTTTATTTTGAGTCTCCATCTTCCCTTATAAAAGCACCAACTAGGAGGCAATATGATCGTACTTAAGTATTTGGTCTAGCTAATATTTGAGTGTGTTTCATGAATGGATCAATGTTTGAGCATGATGGGCTAGGGATAACTTATTTTAGTGTTGATATTTTGAAAGACATGGTTGCTTGTTGATATGCTTGAGTATCTAAATTATCATGTCAAAACTAGACTATTGATTTGAACAACTAAAAGTCCAATTTTCCATGCTATAAAGAAAAGAATATGATATGATATATAGGCAGCATTCCACATCAAAAATTCTGTTTTTATCACTTACCTACTCGAGGACGAGTAGGATTTAAGCTTGGGGATGCTGATACGTCTACAACGTATCTATAATTTTTTATTGTTCCATGTTATTATATTATCAATCTTGGATGTTTTATAATCATTTTATAGTCAGTTTATATCATTTTTTACTACTAACCTATTGACATAGTGCCAACTGCCAATTCCTGTTTTTCTGTGTTTCTTACATCGCAGAAAATCAATATCAGACGGAGTCCAAATGCCACGGAACATTACAGGGAATTTTTATGGGTCGAAAGGAACATAACGGGCCTTGGTTGCGCCTGGGGGTGCCCCGAGGGGAGCATAATGTAACACCCACGATGCGGCTATATCTCCCACGTGTCGGAGCACGACTTAGAGGCATAACCGCATAGTAGGCATGTCGCAAGAGGGGTAATCTTTACACATCCCATGTACTGAATAAGAAAGGGATAAAGAGTTGGCTTACAATCACCACTTCACGCAATACATAAATATAGCATTACATCATCCATAATACAATCAAGGTCCGACTACGGAACCAAATAAAGAAAGACAACCCCTAATGCAAGAGATCCCCGATCGCCCCAACTGGACTCCACTACTGATCAACTGGAAATGGAACAACCCAACGAACAAGATCTTCATCGAGCTCCCATCTCAGCTGGGCTGCGTCACCTGCACTGGTATCATCGGCACCTGCATCTGGTTTTTGGAAGTAAACTGTGAGTCATGGGGACTCAGCAATCTCACACCCTCGCGATCAAGACTATTTAAGCTTAAGGTAGGAAACAGGGGTAGTGAGGTGGAGCTACAGCAAGCACTAGCATATATGGTGGCTAACTTATGCAAAAGGGAGCGAGAAGAGAAGCAAAGCACGGTCGAGAAGCTATAAGATCAAGAAGTGATCCTGAAACTACTTACGTTCAAGCATAACACAAGGCTGTGTTCTCTTCTTGGACTCTGCCAAAAAGCGACCATCACAGCTACACACGCGGTTGATGCATTTTAATTAAGTTAAGTGTCGAGTTTTCGACAACCGGATATTAACAAATTCCCATCTGCCCATAACCGCGGGCACGGCTTTCAAAAGATCAAAACCCTGCAATGGTGTCCCAACTTAGCCCATCACAAGCTCTCACGGTCAACGAAGGATATTCCTTCTCCCAGGAAGACCCGATCAGACTCGGAATCCCGGTTACAAGACATTTCGACAATGGTTAAACAAGACCAGCAAAGCCACCCGAATGTGCCGACAAATCCCGATAGGAGCTGCACATATCTCGTGCTCAGGGCACACCGGATAAGAAATCCGTACAACTAAAACCAAACCTCAAGTTTCCCCAAGGTGGTGCTGCAAGGGGCTCTAGTTTGGACCAACACTTAGAGGAGCACTGGCCCGGGGGGTTTAAAATAAAGATGACCCTTGAGTCTGCAGAACCCAAGGGAAAAAGGCTTAGGTGGCAAATGGTAAAACCAAGGTTGGGCCTTGCTAGAGGAGTTTTATTCAAGGCAAACTGTCAAGGGGTTCCCATTATAACCCAACCGCGTAAGGAACGCAAAATCAAGGAACATAACACCGGTATGACGGAAACTAGGGCGGCAAGAGTGGAACAAAACACCAGGCATAAGGCCGAGCCTTCCACCCTTTACCAAGTATATTGATGCATTAAAGTAAACAACATATAATAGTAATGATATCCCAACAATAAACATGTTCCAACAAGGAACAAACTCCATCTTCACCTGCAACTAGCAACGCTATAAGAGGGGCTGAGCAAAGCGGTAACATAGCCAAACAACGGTTTGCTAGGAAAGGTGGGTTAGAGGCTTGACATGGCAATATGGGAGGCATGATAAAGCATGTGGTAGGTATCATGGCATAGCAAAAGGGCGAGAAACTAGCAAGCAAAGATAGAAGTGATTTCGAGGGTATGGTCATCTTGCCTGCAAGGTTCTCCGAGTTGACGTAAGCTTTATCCTCGTAAGCGTACTCAACGGGTTACTCAATCATGAACTCGTCTCCCGGATCTACCCAAGGCAAGAACAAGCCAAGGAAACCACAATCAACCACGGTGCAGTGCGCAAGCAACATGATGCAAAACATGGCATGATATGCGGGATGTGGTATGCAATGCATATGCGTGCTCCGGAAGAAAAGATTGGCCAAGGCATCAACTTGGCAAACCAAGTGCGCCACTGGAAAGATGAGTTGATTTCGGTCAAAATCGAGATAAAGATCACCGGAATCGGAGGCACGGTTTGCAAATGGCAAGCAAAACAAGAATGGCACAATTCTGTGATTAACAGCACAATGCCATCTAAAATGCAACAAGAAACTAAGCTACTGCAGTCCAACATAGCAACAAAGCACATGGCAGTGATCTACTCAAGATGCTTGACAACAGATGAACAATGAGCTACGGCTAAATCACACAATGTTTAGAGCAAGCAAATAACATGCTACAGGAACAGAACATAGCAATCCAAGGCATGGTATGAATCTACTCAAAGCATATAACAAAAGTCCCTTACTGACCATAAGCCAAAAAGGATCAGAAGATACGATGGCACCCACGTAAACATAGCAAGTTTTGTTAACAGATTCAGACTTAGCAGAAAACTGGACATGGCAAAACAGAGTTATGAAGGCATCTTTGCAAGCTTGATTCACTCATCACAAAGCATTGCATGACAAGATAAGCATAGCATCAGCAAGAAGACATGTTAATGAAGCTAACCATGGCAAGAACAAGTTTATAGCATGCATGGATCAACTACAACATCAATGGCCAAATTGATTAACATGTAAACAATGTGTCAGGATCATTTTATAGCAAAAGTAGAGCAAGATTAATACAAGCTAGGTTACTCCATAAATGCAAACAGGGACATGGATGGATAGAGCACAATCATATGTCCAAATCATCCTTACTGAACATACTCAAAAGAAGCATGGATCTCTCTGTAGCAACATGAATACATGGCATTAAAATAACAGCAGGGAAAAGACTTGGTGAAATTCTAAGTCTCTGAAATCAGCAACATCACGAGAGCTAGTTTGCATGCATGTGCTAGCCACCACATTGATAACCAAAATACATGGCATATACGCCTGTAAAAATGGCATGGCATAGCCCAAAACACATGTAGAGCTCATGTCCATATGAAGCACACAATAATCATGGCAAAAATGACATGCTCATAAACTGATAAGAATCAACACCTAACATTTTATAGCACTCTTGCATCCATGATTTGGGCATCAAGATGGACTCAAACAAGCATGTCACAATGGAACAAAATGAAGAACACATCATGATGAACATTTTGATATATCATGCATGCAGAACGGATCTACGGATGAGGAGTCATGGCATGATGAACAGAGCAATAAAATATGAGGGGGAAATGACTTAGTGGAATTTTCACCCCGCGAGAAGTCAACGCGGGATGAGGGCGAGCGGGACGGAGAGATTCGGGGAGCAGGGACGACGTTTGGTTGGGCGCGCCGGTGGATCTGATCCAGGCGGGGGTTCCGAGACGGATTCGGCGAGGGGAAGGAGCGGTGCGGGACGGCATCGTCCCGATCCAGGTCAACGGCGGCGGTTGCTGGAATCCGGCTCCGGCAAGGGCACGGGGAGGCCCGAGCAAGGCGAGCAGCACCGGGGCAAGGCGGATCTGGTCGGCCCCGACCCGGATCCGGCCGGAGGGGGGTGCCGGCGACGAGGAGGAGGCCGGGCGCAACGACGGCGACGGGCGCAGGCACGAAGGGTGGTGGTGGATCGGGTGCAGGGCGCGGCGGCGGAGACGTGGAACGGGGCGGTGCCGGCGAACTGGGCCGGGAGGGCCAGCTTCGGGCTCACGGGCCCGCGTGCGGTGGAGGCCGGCGGTGGTGATGTGACGCGACGCGGTTGGACGGGCGGCGGCTGGACGCATCCGGCACGGGGTTGGACATGTCCGGCGCGGCGCGGAGGGGAAGATTTAGGGTTTCATCTGCAAAAACGGGGGAGGAGGACTAATTTATAGGTAGAGGGAGCTAGGAGAGTCAAAATGGAGTGCAGTTTTCGGCCACGTGATCGTGATCGAACGACCGAGAGGATGCAGGGGGTTTGGATGGGTTATTGGGCCACTTTGGAGGGGTGTTAGGCTAGAACACACACGAGGCCTTTACGGTTCCTCGGTTAACCGTTGGAGTATCAAACGGACTCCAAATGGCACGAAACTTGATAGGCGGTCTACCGGTGGTGTACCAAGGCCGCTTGGCAAATCTCGGTCCATTCCGAGAACGTTTAGCTCCCGCTCACAAAAAGAGACAAAAGAGGGCGCCGGAGGACGTAGGAGTGTTGGATTGAGAAACGGACAACGGGGAAAATGCTTGGATGCATGAGACGAACACGAATGCAAATGCGATGCACATGATGACATGATATGAAATGCATGACATGAATAAAATGCAAAACAAAGGCAAGAACCCAACCACGAATCTCATAACTTAAAGCCGGAAATGGCAAGAGTCAGAGTACAAATATGGAAAATCGTATCCGGGGCGTTACAACACTCCACCACTACGAAAGGATCTCGTCCCGAAATCTAGGATGGCACCGGAGGGAAAAGGAAGAGGAATATAAGAGGTACAACTGAGTTGCTTCTTTGACAAACGAGTGAAACCAAAGAACCTTGAAAGGTTAAACCATTTTGAGAAAAGAATACAACGGACATGAACGAAGTTGACTATCTCCGTCAGAAAAGAGGAACAAGTAAGAACAAATTCGGACAACACTCCGGTTGAAAAGAGATGCAAGACTTGATAAGGCGAAAAGAACTTGAGCAGAGGACACAACACTCTGGTTAAATGGATATGCAAAGGACAGAGCATGATCCTCACAATTTGAGATGATGATAGAAGAGAGAAACATCACAATGCCTCTGTAAAAAAAGTAAGAATGAAATCAAAAGAACGGAGGAGAAGACCACATCTTCTACCTCAAATGAGCTTGGAAAAGCATCTTTAGGAGAATGGTCGAACGGAGACAATAGATTGAATTGACATCAACAAGGAGATGAGAAGCTTATTTCATAAGGAGGATAAATGAATAACTTGGGTCATTTATGAGCACCATTAATAGAAAAATCCTTAGGGAAAGCTTTAGGTGAAATATAACCCAAGATAACTCCAATGAAGAGATTGATGGATTGAGAAGAGCTCATGCTCGAAGAAATTGATGGGTTGAAAAGATGACTTGAGCGAAGAGAAAATGATGGATTTAAATATGTCACTCTTGAAAAACGTGTGATCCATGAAACACGAAGGGAAATTATCAACAATGACATAACACCACCTCAAAAGATGAGATATGAAAGAATTGCACTTCGAAATGCAAGATGAAGAAAACTTGATCTCCTCTGAAAAGAATCTCGACGAACACTTCGAGAAGGAATTAAATCCTTGACGAACCATCATGTAGAGTCTCCATGAAGAACTCCGGTAACAAAAGGATGATCAAATGAAAGGAAATAGAAGTTGAAAACACAAGGTGAAGCCTTGCGATGATTTAGATGGAGCTTCGCGACGAGATAAAGTGGAAACTTGGAACTCCGGAAGAAAAGATAAAGCATCTCGAACCGAGAATGTGATATGATGAACCACTCCGGAAAGAACGATGAACAAAAGAAATCAAGAATTTTGATGAACCTCCGGAATAAGGAATTAATCACTTGAATGAAACAATAATAAGAATTACATTATGCTTATCCTTCACCAGTTTGAATTGATGACAAGCAACGGATTTGGCATACTACTTATTCTCGTAGAAAGGATTAAGATAGATATAGCGCAAACTTGAGAAGGTCTTCAACGGTCCACCAGTAGGATTGAAACAACGAATAAATTGATATGATAAACGAAGGAAGAAGAATCTTGGAAGAACCACCGTAAGAATTGAGAACGAACGAAGTAAAAAGGATGAATCACCGGTAAGAATTGAAAATGAGCAAAGATACTTGGGGAGATTTAGATACATGAGAACGGAGGGATCATGAACTGATTAGAGGATATTTGAACGATGCACTAGTAAGATTTGGAGAACGAGAGCTGAAAGCTGAGAATGAATAATCCCGAAATGATGGCCTCCGGAGAATCAAACTGAAAAGAATCTTTAATTGCTCCGGATGGGTGAAAAGAATTCTGACAACCAAAAACAATTATGAGAGGATGGCAGCAAGCTTGAACTACGCATCTCTGAGAGAAAGGAGCAAGATTGAGAGACAATCTTCTTCGGTCTTCAAATCCGAGAATGATGACGAGAGACACCACCATGAATTGTTGAGATACTCCGGAATGAAAATTAGAAAGGTTGAACCAATGATGAAAAGAATGTGAAAGATCTTGGAGAAAAGGAATTTGACTAATGATAACTCATTCTTACGTCAAACTTTGAAAAATTTAAGAATAACTCCGGTAAAGTTAGAAGAGTCAAGTAAGATCCTGGAAAAAGACATGTGGGTTAGGGCCCACTTAAGAGAAACACCGTTGAAATGGTTTTGAAGAGAGATTGCATTGGTTGAATTAAATGGCTTGAATGAGATTACAACCTCGAAAGAGCTTGAACAATGTCGAGTGGAAACACAAATTCGAGATATCTTCAGCACTCCGTAACAATTGAATAGCAAGCGGGGAATGATTAAGAGGTGCACCGGCATAAGAAAAGCATTGGGCAAAATGAAAGGGCTATGCTCAATACCAAAGCTTGAATTGAATCCACCGGAGAAGGAAAAGGAAGAATGATGAACTTCAAGCTCCGTTAGAATCTTCATGAGAATCACCGGGTAAGAACACTGACAGAAAAGAATGAATATACTTCTCATCAATAACATGATAGTTGATTAAGAAATCCAAATCCTTGAAGGAAAAGGGTGGGAGGGTGGGAAAACAAAGACAATATGGGACGAATGAAACAAATACCGTTGAGAATACTTAGAGTTGGTCTTGCAGATGTTGAAAATGAACGGATCCACTTGAAGGGAAGCTCACCGGTTGAGAAGAAATTGAAATGACAAACTCGATGATCAAGAAGGATTAGTAATCACATAGGAACATGGGAACACCGCTTAGGGAAGGTATGGAATCAACACTTGACTTCGAAGCAACTCGAATACCAAAATCAAAACAAAACAAAGGATTGGCTTGCAGAATAAGCCAGAAACAAACATATGATAGACCCCTTATCGTATCATGTGTTTGTTGGAAAGATATCCTACGAGCTACTTGAATTCCCACTTATAAACTCCCGAAACTTTCTGGTTATGCAATCAGGTGTTGGGGATACAGGGGAAGCATAATATCTCACCCAAACTAGCAAATCCTACATCCAGTTGTATCCATCCTTCAACACATAACCAAGAAACCTTCAGAAATCATTTACATCAACCTTTCAAAAGCATCCGTTATACGATTTATGGCAATACTCCCGAACTCCCGCCCCAGTACTGGGTGGCGTCGAGGTTATCTCACCAACAACTGCATAAAGGAGATTTTCGATGTCGGCGAACTCAGGTATTCCAGAACTCCAACGATAACATTGCGACGACAACACCTCAGCGCTCAACACCCTGGGACACTGCCACAACCCCTAAATGTAAGGAGGCACCAAGAACAATGTTCTCGTCCCAAAACCATCGAAACGATTCCAAGATACCCGCGTGATCCTAAAAAAAATTAGTGAAATTTGAGGAGAGAAGAGTCAAAACTCTATGTCAGGAGGCCTCACCAGAGCGACGAAGGGACTGAGGAGTAAAAAAATCCTACTCTCCGATATATATAATCCTATAAGACTCAAAACATTTTTCTAGACTCAACAACGCCAGCAATTCAATCAAGCAGGGGGCTCCTAAGTCGGGGAAGGCTCTGATTATCAACTTGTAACACCCACGATGTGGCTATATCTCCCACGTGTCGGAGCACGACTTAGAGGCATAACCGCATAGTAGGCATGTCACAAGAGGGGTAATCTTTACACATCCATGTACTGAATAAGAAAGGGATAAAGAGTTGGCTTACAATCGCCACTTCACACAATACATAAATATAGCATTACATCATCCAAAATACAATCAAGGTCCGACTATGGAACCAAATAAAGAAAGACAACCCCTAATGCAAGAGATCCCCGATCGCCCAACTGGACTCCACTACTGATCAACTGGAAACGGAACAACCCAATGAACAAGATCTTCATCGAGCTCCCATCCGAGTTGGGCTGCGTCACCAGCACTGGTATCATCGGCACCTGCATCTGGTTTTTGGAAGTAAACTGTGAGTCACGGGGACTCAACAATCTCACACCCTCGCGATCAAGACTATTTAAGCTTAAGGTAGCAAACAGGGGTAGTGAGGTGGAGCTGCAGCAAGCACTAGCATATATGGTGGCTAACTTACGCAAAAGGGAGCGAGAAGAGAAGCAAAGCATGGTCGAGAAGCTATAAGATCAAGAAGTGATCCTGAAACTACTTATGTGCAAGCATAACACGAGGCCGTGTTCTCTTCCCGGACTCCGTCGAAAAGAGACCATCACGGCTACACACGCGGTTGATGCATTTCAATTAAGTTAAGTCTTGAGTTTTCTACAACCGGACATTAACAAATTCCCATCTGCCCATAACCACGGGCACGACATCCGAAAGTTCAAAACCCTGCAGGGGTGTCCCAACTTAGCCCATCACAAGCTCTAACGGTCAACGAAGGATATTCCTTCTCCCAGGAAGAGTCGATCAGACTCGGAATACCGGTTACAAGACATTTCGACAATGGTAAAACAAGACCAGCAAAGCCACCCGAATGTGCCGACAAATCCCGATAGGAGCTGCACATATCTCGTTCTCAGGGCACACCGGATAAGCAATCCGTACAACTAAAACCAAACCTCAAGTTTCCCCAAGGTGGCGCTGCAAGGGGCTCTAGTTTGGACCAACACTCAGAGGAGCACTGGCCTGGGGGGTTTAAAATAAAGATGACCCTTGAGTCTGCAGAACCCAAGGGAAAAAGGCGTAGGGGGCAAATGGTAAAACCAAGGTTGGGCCTTGCTGGAGGAGTTTTATTCAAGGCGAACTGTCAAGGGGTTCCCATTATAACCCAACCGCATAAGGAACGCAAAATCAAGGAACATAGCACAGGTATGACGGAAACTAGGGCGGCAAGAGTGGAACAAAACACCAGGCATAAGGCCGAGCCTTCCACCCTTTACCAAGTATATTGATGCATTAAAGTAAACAAGATATAATAGTAATGATATCCCAACAATAAACATGTTCCAACAAGGAACAAACTCCATCTTCACCTGCAACTAGCAACGCTATAAGAGGGGCTGAGCAAAGCGGTAACATAGCCAAACAACGGTCTGCTAGGAAAGCTGGGTTAGAGGCTTGACATGGCAATATGGGAGGCATGATAAATCATGTGGTAGGTATCGCGGCATAGCAAAAGAGCGAGCAACTAGCAAGCAAAGATAGAAGTGATTTCGAGGGTATGGTCATCTGGCCTGCAAGGTTCTCTGAGTAGATGTAAGCTTGATCCTCGTAAGCGTACTCAACGGGTTCCTCGATCACGAACTCGTCTCCCGGCTCTACCCAAGGCAAGAACACAAGCCAAGGAAACCACAATCAACCACGGTGCAATGCGCAAGCAACATGATGCAAAACATGGCATGATATGCGAGATGTGGTATGCAATGCATATGCGTGCTCCGGAAGAAAAGATTGGCCAAGGCATCAACTTGGCAAACCAAGTGCGCCACTGGAAAGATTAGTTGATTTCGGTCAAAATCGAGATAAAGATCACCGGAATCGGAGGCACGGTTTGCAAATGGCAAGCAAAACAAGAATGGCACAATTCTGCGATTAAAAGCACAATGCCATCTAAAATGCAACAAGAAACTAAGCTACTGCAGTCCAACATAGCAACAAAGCACATGGTAGTGATATACTCAAGATGCTTGACAAAAGATGAACAATGAGCTACGGCTAAATCACACAATGTTTAGAGCAAGCAAATAACATGCTACAGGAATAGAACATAGCAATCCAAGGCATGGCATGAATCTACTCAAAGCATATAAAAAAAGTCCCTTACTGACCATAAGCCAAAAAGGATCAGAAGATATGATGGCACCCATGTAAACATAGCAAGTTTTGTTAACAGATTCAGACTTAGCAGAAAACTGGACATGGCAAAACAGAGTTATGAAGGCATCTTTGCAAGCTCGATTCACTCATCACAAAGCATTGCATGACAAGATAAGCATAGCATCAGCAAGAAGACATGCAAATGAAGATAACTATGGCAAGAACAAGTTTATAGCATGCATGGATCAACTACAACATCAATGGCAAAATTGATTAACATGTAAACAATCTGCCAGGAACATTTTATAGCAAAAGTAGAGCAAGATTAATACAAGCTTGGGTACTCCATAAATGCAAACAGGGACATGGATGGATAGATCACAATCATATGTCCAATCATCCTTACTGAACATACTCAAAAGAAGCATGGATCTCTCTGTAACAACATGAATACATGGCATTAAAATAACAGCAGGGAAAAGACTTGGTGAAATTCTAAGTCTCTGAAATCAGCAATATTATGAGAGCTACTTTGCATGCATGTGCTAGTCACCACATTGATAAAAAAATGCATGGCATACACCCCTGTAAAGATGGCATGGCATATCCCAAAACACATGTAGAGCTCATGTCCATAAGAAGCACACAATAATCATGGCAAAAATGACAAGTGCTCATAAACTGATAAGAATCAACACCTAACATTTTATAGCACTCTTGCATCCACGATTTGGGCATCAAGATGGACTCAAACAAGCATGTCACAGTGGAACTAAATGAAGAACACATCATGATGAACATTTTGATATATCATGCATGCAGAATGGATCTACGGATGAGGCGTTATGGCATGATGAACAAAGCAATAAAATATGAGGGGGAAATGACTTAGTGGAATTTTCACCTCGCGAGAAGTCAACGCGGGACGAGGGTGAGCACGACGGAGAGATCCGGGGAGCAGGGACGATGTTTGGTTGGGCACACCAGTGGATCTGATCCAGGCGGGGGTTCCGGGACGGATCCGGCAAGGGGACGGAGCGGTGCGGGACGGAGTCATCCCGATACAGGTCAACGGCGGCGGTTGCTGGAACTCCGGCTCCAACGAGGGCACGGGGAGGCCCGAGCGAGAAGAGGAGCACCGAGGCAAGGTGGATCTGGTCGGCCCTGACCCGGATCCGGCCGGAGGGGTGCCGAGGACGAGGAGGAGGCCGGGTGTAGCGGCGGTGACGGGCACCGGCACGAAGGGTGGCGACGAATCGGGCGCAGGGCGCGGCGGCGGAGACGTGGAACAGGGCGGCACCGGCGAACCGGGCCGGGAGGGCCGGCTTCAGGCTCACGGGCTCGCGCGCGGTGGAGGAGGGCGGCGGCGACGTGGCGTGACGCGGTTGGATGGGGTGGCAGCTGGACGCATCCGGCGCGGGGTTGGACATGTCCGGCGCGATGCGGAGGGGAAGATTTAAGGTTTCATCCGCAAAATCGGGGGAGGAGGACTAATTTATAGGTAGAGGGAGCTAGGAGAGTCCAAATGGAGTGCGGATTTCGGCCACGAGATCGTGATCGAACAGCCGAGAGGCTGGAGGGGTTTTTGATGGGTTATTGTGCCAATTTGTAGGGGTGTTGGGCTAGAACACACACGAGGCCTTTACGGTTCCTCGGTTAACCGTTGGAGTATCAAACGGACTCCAAATGGCACGAAACTTGACAGGCGGTCTACCGGTGGTGTACCAAGGCCACTTGGCAAATCTCGGTCCATTCCGAGAACGTTCAACTCCCGCTCACAAAAAGAGAAAAAAGAGGGTGCCGGAGGACGTAGGAGTGTCGAATTGAGAAACGAACAACGTGGAAAATGCTCGGATGCATGAGACGAACACGAATGAAAATGCGATGCACATGATGACATGATATGATATGAAATGCATGACATGAATAAAATGTAAAACAAAGGCAAGAACCCAACCACAAATCTCATTACTTAAAGCCGGAAATGGCAAGAGTTAGAGTATAAATATGGAAAATCGTATCCGGGGTGTTACACATAACCCATCAGGGCGCGCGAGGAGGCCCAGGCGCGCCCAGGTTTGTTGTTCCCACCTCGGGTGCCTCCCGGACCGCCTCTTTGCTCTATAAATACCCCAAAAATCCCAGAACCCTAGGGGAGTCGATGAAATATTCATCCGACCGTCGCAGAGTCCAGAACCACCAGATCCAATCTAAACACCACCTCGGATGGGGTTCACCACCACCATTGGTGCCTCTCCGATGATGTGTGAGTAGTTCTCTGTAGACCTTTGGGTCCGTCGTTAGTAGCTAGAAGGCTTCATCTCTCTCTCTCTCTCTTGATTCTCAATACACTGGTCTCTTGGAGATCCATATGATGTAACTCTTTTGCAGTGTGTTTGTTGGGATCCGATGAACTTTGAGTTTATGATCAGATCTATCATTTTATATCCATGAAAGTTATTTGAGTTTCTTTGATCTCTTATATGCATGATTGCTTATAGCCTCGTATTTCTTCTCCGATATTTGGGTTTTGTTTGGCCAACTTGATCTATTTATCTTGCAATGGGAAGAGGTGCTTTGTAGTCGGTTCGATCTTAAGGTGCTTGATCCCAGTGACAGAAAGGGAAACGACATGTATGTATCATTGCTACTAAGGATAAAACGATGGGTTATATCTCTACATAGATAGATCTTGCCTACATCATGTCATCGTTCTTATTGCATTACTCTGTTTATCCATGAACTTAATACACTAGATGCATGCTGGATAGTGGTCGATGTGTGGAGTAATAGTAGTAGATGCAGGCAAGAGTCGGTCTACTAATATTGGATGTGATGCCTATGTAATGATCATTGCCTGGATATCGTCATAATTATTTGAGGTTCCATCAATTGCCCAACAGTAATTTGTTTACCCGTCGTTTGCTATTTTTCTCGACAGATGCCACTAATGACACCTACGGCCCCGGGGTCTTCTTTCTCATATATTTGCCTTTGCGATCTATTTTTATTTTCTTTTATTCAGATCTATTAATCAAAAAACCTAAAAATACTTTGTTGCACTTTATTTTATTTGCGATCTATTTATTCAATCTATTACAACTTTCTCCCGTCACGCACCAATTTTTGGCACCGTTACCTGAAAGGGATTGACAACCCCTTTAACCGTTTGCGAGGATTTGTTATCTGCGTGCAGGGGCTGTTTACATTGTGTAGCTTGGTTCTCCTACTGGTTCGATAACCTTGGTTTCATATCTGAGGGAAATACCTACCGCCGTTGTGCTGCATCATCCCTTCCTCTTTGGGGAAATACCGACGTAGCTTCAAGCGACATGAACCCCCCCACACACACGTATATATATATGTGTGTGTGGGGGGGAGGGAGAGGGGAGAGGCCAGGGAGCGCCCCGAGTAGGACCGAATCCTACTTGGGTTCCTCCTAGCCCCCGCCCCCTTCCTTATTTACCGGAGGCGAAAGGAAACACTACAAAAAAAGACACATCCGTGGCATTTTGGGCCGAACGGAAAAAAATTCTGTCATACTTATGACACTTCTATGACGATAATTGTGACAAAACCCGGTATCATCATAGATGTGGTGGGGTCCTACTTCTATGACAAAAAATCATGACAGAAAATAGGTTTTTCGTCCTGGGCGGGCCGGAGACGAAGCTGCATGACATTCTTTGGGCCATCCATGACGGAAAAAACTATGGTAGAAGCGAGGGCGCGGAAAATATTGGGGAGTCCCCGGTTACAGTGGGTGGTTGGGGGCCGAGCGATGCGCGTTTCTCTCGTACATACACGCGTGTGTGCGAGGCGTCGGGCTCTAACTGAACCCGAGGGAGGCGTTGGGCTCTAACTGAACCAGAGCGATTGCACTGCAGGCTACGCTTTACTGAACCCGAGCGATTGATCGATGGCTGTTAACTAAACCCGATCGAGCGATTCCTTAGCTACTGCTGCTAACTGAAGCCGATCGATGCTGCCTCTGGATGAACAGTGAGCATTGCACGGGTGTCTGGATGAACAGTTCCCGATGGGGTGGATGAACAGGACCCCGTGGTGTTGCCTCTGGATGAACAGTACCCCGATCGATCGAGCCGATTGGGGTTGGATGAACAGGACCCCGTGGAGGGCTGGATGAATAGGACCACCCCGTGGAGGGCAGGATGAACAGTAGAGGGTGGAGGGCAGGATGAACAGTAGAGGGTGGAGGGCAGGATAGCCCGTGGAGGGGTGGTTGAACAGGAGCCCGTGGAGAGGGCTGGTTGAACAGTAGCCGGTGGAGTAACACGCGGTGGAGGCTGGATGAACAGGAGCCCGTGGATCAACAGTCGCAAGGTGGAGGCTGGAGGAGGTTGACGATGGATGAACAGTAGCCCGTGGAGGCTGGAGGGGGTCGACGGTGGAGATGAACAGTATCCCGTGGAGTCCCGTTTTGCGGTATGCCACACCCCTCCCGATCAACAGGACCCCCATTTCGACCGTAGCGCTCCAACACAAGTTTGTTTCCTCCGTTTTGCGGTATGCCACACCCCTCCCGATCAACAGGACCCCCGTTTCGACTGTAGGAGGTCTGTTTCCTCCATTTTGCAGTATGCCAGACCCCTCCCGATGAATAGGATCCTGTTTCGAATGTGGCCGGTCATACGCAAGGCTGTTTCCTCCTTTCTGTAGTACGCCAGGCCTCGTTTCCATCGCCTGTTCCGTCTAAGCCCTCCCGATGAATACGACGACGCATTTCGTTCCGACCCATCCGGTTGGCTCCCCATGAACATGACGACGACGTTGTTTCTCCGTTCTGACCCAGCCATGTACACGAGCCCTGGCCATACGTATGCGCGAGTAGGCGTTTGAGACCCTGCTCGTATGTACGTATGTGGCCGTATTTTCTTTCTTGCACATTGGCCGCTGTACGTACGTGTACATGCTATGTGTGCGCCTCTACTATGACACGTGTGCGCCTCTACATCGACCAGTATGTACGTACATGTTCTCGACCAGAATGACAACGCTACATATGCTTCGACCAGGTGGGTCCCGACTGTCAGGCACTTCCTTGCGTGCGAAGATGTAGCTGGTGGATCCCAGCAGTCAGGGAGAAACGTTTTTTTCATGAAATATGGTGGCCCGTCTGGTGGGTCCCCGCTGTCAGGTGGAGGAATAATTATTTTGCACGTAATAAGGAGGCACTTCCTTGCTGCAGCCGTGGACCCAGCTATCAGCCTCTCCACATACAGTCCACGTCCGATGGAAGCCATTCCTTGACCATGTTGACCATGCCGCGCCGAGAGCACCAGGGCGGTGGACGACGGCGAGGCCTATGAAGGGGACGATGCGGAGCCGGGGAAGACGCGTCAGTGGATGCCCACGTGTAGAGGAGTATGAGGGTTCACTGGTTCGCTGCGGTGTGAGGTTGTCACCGCCGTAGAATAACAGGGGGTGTGGGTGAGTAGAGGGATGGCCTGGCCAGCGGTGGGAGTAGTAGGGGGTGGTGAGGCCTCCGCCGCATCGCAGCCGGCCACGGGAGGCAGGAGCACGAGGCATGACCGGCGCTGGTTTGGGCGGCTGGAGCAAGAAGACCAGAGGTTGAAGAAGCACTATGGCCGTTGGATGGACATCGTACGATCAGTGGAGCTAGAATCATGCATATTGACTAAGTTGACAAAGCCCTCTGTCCCTGTCATCTTAGTAGGCCCACAAGTTAGCCCGCCACTATACTGGGTCCCAGCTAGCAGGGGGAGTATTCATTTTTTGTGCGTAATAAGGAGGCACTTCCTTGCGTGCAAAGATATAGCTGGCGGGTCCAAGCTGTCAGCGGCGGTAACGTTTTTTTCGTGAAATATAGAGGCCCTTTTGGTGGGTCCCAAATGTCAGGTGGAGGAATCATTATTTTTCATGTAATAAGGAGGCATTTCCTTGCGTGCGGCCGTGGACCCAGCTGTTAGTCTCTCCATGTACAGTCCACTTTAGATGCATGTCGGTCGTTGGCCATGTTGACCAGACCGCGCCGAGAGCACCAGGGCGGTGGACGATGGCCAGGCCTAGGAAGGGAACGACACAGAGGCAGGGAAGACTCGGCAGTTGTGCCCCACGCGGAGGGGAGTACGACTGTACAAGGGTTTACTGGTTCATATGCCATCGCCGAAGAATAACAACAGGTGTGGGTGACTAGAGGGATGGCTAGGCCAGCGATGGGAGTACGGTGGGGCGATGAGGCCTACGCGGCAGCACAGCCGGCCGCAGGGAGGAGGGAGCAGGCAGTCCCGCCGGCACTTGTTTGAGCGGCTGGAGCAGGAAGAGAAGAGATTGAAGAAACAGGATGATCGTTGGATGGAAATCCAACAGTCACTGCTTGTGCGTCAACCTTTTTTTAGGAAAGCCTCTAATCTGTGGAAAACAGCATACAGCCCATCTGCCATTATTTCTAATAATTTCCAACCCATTTTCTAATTCTTAACGTTTTTTAGCCCATATTCTTTTTGTTAGCATTACAGCCCATATTGTGGCCACGGTTAAAAAATTATACGAAATTTTGCATATTTCAGTGCGGTCCGAACTGTTTTTAATCCCAAAATTTTGAGTCACATTCAAACTGATTTTAAAAATAAATGTATGACAATATAAAATCCAACAAATTGTCCACGCATAAAAATCAATGCAATTTAAAATCTTGAAATGAAAAAAATAAATTTGAAACTAATTGTCGGTTTGATGTGTTTTAAAAATGTACAGCCCATTTCTCATTACTGATAGGCCATTTTCTCGGCCAGCCGAATGAAGCTCTCCTCGTCTTGAAAGATTTGCAGCCCAACAGGCCTGACAAAGCGACTTATTTGGAAAATCACAAAAAAACTGGGTTGTGGCCGTGAACCCAGCTGTCAGCCTCTCCACATACAGTACTCTTCCGATGGAAGTCGGTCCTTGACCACATTGACCACGCCGCGCCGAGAGCACCAAGGTAGTGGACGACGGCGAGGCCTAGGAAGGGGACAACGCGGAGCCGGGGAAGACGCGGCAGTGGATGCCCATGCGGAGAGGAGTACGAGGGTTCACTGGTTTGACTGCGGTGTGAGGCTACCGTCGCCGCAGAATAACAGGGGGTGTGGGTGAGTGGAGGGATGGCCTGGCCAGCGGTGGGAGTAGTATGGGGGCGGTGAGGCCTCCATGTCAGTACAGCCGGCCACGGGAGGCAGGAGCAGGCGGCACGACCGGCGCTGTTTTGGGCAGCTAGAGCAAGAAGACCAGAGGTTGAAGAAGCACTATGGCCATTGGATGGACATCGTACGGTCATTGGAGCTAGAATCATTCATATTGACTAAGTTGACAAAGCCCTCTGTCCCCATCAACTTAGTAGGCCCACAAGTCAGCCACCCACTATGGTGGGTCCCAGCTAGCAGGGGGGATTCATTTTTTGTGCGTCATAACGAGGCACTTCCTTGCGTGTGAAGATATAGCTGGTGGGTCGACCTGTCAGCGGGGGGAACGCTTTTTCCGTGAAATACAGAAGCCCTTCCCATGGGTCCTAGTTGTCAGGTGGAGGAATCATTATTTTGCGCGTAATAAGAAGGCATTTCCTTGCGTGCGGCCGTGGACCCAGCTGTCAGCCTCTCCACGTACAGTCCACTTCCGATGGATGTCGTTCATTGACCACGTTGACCAGGCCACGCCGAGAGCACCAGGGCGGTGGACGACGGCGAGGCCTAGGAAGGGAACGACACGGAGGCAGGGAAGACTCGGCAGTTGTTTTCCACATGGAGGGGAGTACGACTGTACGAGGGTTTACTAGTTCGTCTGCCATCGCCGGAGAATAACAGCAGGTGTGGGTGAGTAGAGGGATGGCTAGGCAAGTGATGGGAGTACGGTGGGGCGGTGAGGCCAGCGTGGCAGCATAGCCGGCCGCGGGAGGAGGGAGCAGGCAGTCCCGCCGGCGCTTGTTTGAGCGGCTGGAGCAGGAGAAGCAGAGATTGAAGAAGCACGACAGCCGTTGGATGGAGATCCAATAGTCACTGCTCTCGTGTGCATTATTTCTAATAATGTACAGCCCATTTGCTAATTCTTAAGAATTTCTTTGGAGCCCATCTTCTTTTTGTTAGCATTACACCCCATATTGTGGCCACGGTTAAAAAGTATATGAAATTTTTGCATATTTCGGTGCGGTCATATGTTTTTAATCCCGAAATATCGATTCACATTCAAACTATTTTGAAAAATAATTTATATAAATATAAAATCCAAATAATTGTCCACGCTTAAAATTCAGTGGAATTTAAAATCTTGTAATGAAAAAAAATTGAAACTAATTCCCGGTTTTATATGTTTTAAAAATGTATAGCCCATTTCTGGGAAAACTGAATGAAACTCTCCTCGTCTTGAAAGATTTGCAGCCTAGCAGGGCTGATAAAGCAAGTAGGCCTCGTTTGGGTATTTCTTTAAAAAATAGAACTGTGCTAGCCATTTTCAATAAGAAAAAAACACGACTGGGCTCATGATTTGGTAAACATAAATAAAACCCTGGCTAGACGGGCCACAGCCCCCCCCCCACAGCCCTGTTGTTACCCTGATCCGTCACTAAAACTAGTATAAATAACAACTGCTTGTTCCTAAAAAAACTACGCGACCTGCTGGGTCCCTGGTGTCAGCCGCTCATAGTGTAATTCTCTCATTTATTGACTACATTAACAATGCGTGAGCCCCAGATGTCCAACCATTAGGAGGAACCGTATTTTTGGGCTTGTAATATAGAGGCACTTGCTTGCGTACTGCCATGACGCTGGTGGGTCCCTACTGTCATCCTCTCGATGTACAGTCATCTCCTTGTTCCTCTCGGTTGTTGACGACATTGACAACGCAAGAGGGCGGTGCACCACGCATGGTGAGCGAACCAAGGCCGCAAGGTGGAGGACGACGGTGAGGCCTCGGACGGAACGAACAGGAGCCATGGAAGATGCGCCGGTCTAGTCGCAGGCGAGGGGAGTACGAGGGTTGACTGGTTTGGGTGCGGGTATGTATTGGGGCTGACGTCGCCGGAGAATAACAGGACGTGTGGGGGAATAGAGGGAGGGACTGGCCAACGTTGGAGGATATGTACGGTAGGGCGGCGGAGGCGCAGCCAGCCATGGGAGGCGGGAGCAAGCGGAGCCGATGGGGTGGTTTGGTTTGGGTGGCTGGAGGAAGAAGAAGACAAGAGATAGAAGATACACGACAGATGTTGGATGTCAATCCAACGGCTGGTAGGCAGAATCGTTTGTTGACTGGCTAGTAAGTCGACACCACCTTGGATAGGCTATTTCCTCGCGGGTCCCAAATGTCAGAATCCAAATCCGTCACGGTCATGCAGCCCTTCCTATGAAAATTTACAGCCCATTTGATCTTCTAGTTGGAAATAAGTTTGTGGGTGCTGGTGGGGGTTAATCACTTGGCTTCTGTAATGCACAGTGAGCTCAAGCAGCCGGCGCGAGTGATGTTATTTCCCTTGGTTGGGATTTGTTAGTTGTTACAATATTTCACTCAAAATTAAACGACTGGCAAGCCATTTGCCTTGCTTAAAAGAAAATATGACAGTCACAGCCGAGTTGAAAAGGGAAAGAACATCTATCTCCAGCTTACAAACTGTACAAAAGCACGAGGGTTAATTGTTAATCAGGTTTACAAAAAAACAGGTTGAAAAGGGAAACAACATCTAACTCTAGCATTGTTTTTGGTAGTCACAGTCAAATGGATCGGTCAGGTTCATAGAATGAACATCCTGGGTCGTAAAATTTACTGGATTATGACCACAATATGTTGTAAATGGAAGCCTGGCACATTCAGAAGCTCTTTTGCCCACCTGAAACTCCTTTCTTTGCTCTTCCACATACCCATCCGTCAAAACAATGATGCTGATAAACTTAAGCCTGATGGACAATAGCAACCTCGCATTCAGCCGGAAGAATGTGACAAATCTAGTGTTTGCACGGTTGGCTACATAACGTTCTAGCGTTATTGTCTTCAATAGAATCTCATGAGAAGTGAGAAAATCCCGATGCTTAAGAATCCACCGATTGGTTATAACTTTCTTACCTCGTCATGTTGCCTAAATAGACATGAAGATTGAAAATAGTTAAGGTCTAAAAAAAGGAGTGTCGAAAGAGCAACAGCTGAACGGTTAATTCTAGTACACTATATGCGGGCTTCCAATGTGCGTGAAATTATCACCTTTATATACAACTTCTCCAGACATGGAAAGCATTGCAGCAAGCTAATAATCTTGTTTAGATCAAAACTATTCATTTGGATATATAAGATCTTGACAAAATCCAGCACCATTGATAGGCCATCCATGGAGAAACTCTTCATTGAGTAGAACATAATATTAGTACAAAATGTGTACTCCAAGATGACATATAACTTATGCGCAGAAATTTAAAATGCAGCTTATGGTTACAAGTGTAGATGATAATGTAAAGTACCTGAAGAACTATGGAGCCACCCACCATATTGAAATGAGCACAAAGATCATGTATTACACCCAAGGTCTCCAGTTTAGGCGCAGAGAGGACGGTTATTTGCAACAGTGAATAACTAGAATCAATGATCAACCTTTGAAGTGAAGGGGCATCTTGGATGATGAGCTGCCTTCCGTCAAAACAAATTCCAATTCTTACAAGGTTAGGCGACTTTATTTGGAGACAACCGATTCTAACTGTGAAAACAAGCACCAAGCACTCCAGGGCAGGGCAACTGGAGTGGATGATGCTGTGCAATGAGGCCTCCGATATACGAACCCGCACAAGTGAAAGTTTCTTCGGAAATGGGAGTCGAAGGTTTAGTACTAGATTGTCTGGTAGGTCGCACAGCGCAAAGGTGGCGGTGTGGAGAGAAGAGGAAAACCGCGAGATGGACATCGGTGCTAAGGGCACAGCTAGATGGCGTTCGGTATTTGGTAGGTGATTTCCAGGGAAATAGTAGAACTCAAGCAGCTGTAGTTCTGTGAATTCAGGGGATTTCAGCCAGGTGTCCACCATGCAGGGCATGGTATGCTTGCTCAGGTAGCATGACGGGATGCATAGGCTTTGAATGGAGCCCTGGTGGGAGGAGATGATGGCTCTAGGGATTTCAAAATCATTGAAGAGAGATAGCTAACGATAGTCGAGATTAAGGGGCACGGCGTGCCATAGAGGGCGCCACCGAATTGAGAGGACTTGGGTGTGGCAGCAATCCTTGCTGGGGAGAAGCGAGATGATCTCCCGAAGGATGGCGTCCGGGAGATCACTGATGCGGTCCACCCGAGATTCTACGGGTTCCTGGGATCCGGTGGGGGTGGGGTCGCTGCTTCTCCCTGCGCTGCCGGGTGCAGGATCTACAACAGGCCTCACCGCTGGCGGGAGCCTCATCTTCTTGGCGCTGGGGTCAGCCGACTCCATTTTCCTCGAGGGCGTCGTGTCGCGCTCATGAATTTGAGTAGCGTAACGAATGACGAGCCTAGTTTTAGTGCGAGTGAAGAAGAAGGGGAGCTGGGGTTTTTCTGTAGTAGGGAGGAAGAAGGGGAGCTGGGGTTTTCTGTAGGAGTGAGGTGAGGAATTTGGGGGTACGAGTGGAGCGAGCTGACGTGAGGTGGGTGGGAGTGAGGAGGAAGAACAACACCCAGGTTTTTTGGGGGGCGGTGTGCTGGGTGTGGGTAGCGCCTCTCATTCAGTAAATATATGGACTTTTGAATTGATTTTAATATTTACTAGGGTGGATGGGCTGTTTTGTCTTGGGCCCAGAGAAACAATTACCACTAGTACATTGGAGACACTCTATAGCTACCCAAAAAAACAATTACTACTAGTACAGTGGATACAATACCGCTTCTGGCTCCTCCTAGGTCATCGAAATGTCTCCCGCTACTAAATGTCGTTATACTTTTGTTCACAGACATGCGGGCCATGTAGCGCGCGGGCCAAAATTCCATCCACCAAATTAGAAGGCAGTATGCAGGCGAAGAGTCACCCCGGTCGTAGCGTGGCAATAACGAGCCGTCGTATCACAAAACCCCACCTCCCCGCAGTCTAAGTTTGACGGACGAATCAACCATCATTTCACTCTTCGCTGAATCCCCTTCTCCCTCACCATCTTCAAGAAAGGCAACACTCGCATCTGCCACTGTTCTTCTCTCCCAACGAAGGGAAGGTAAGCGGATCCATGATGTTGGTATATTTTCTTTCAGAGAAAAAAGAACTTTTGCAAAGCAGTAACCGATCCTCACTCTTTTTTTTGTTTCATTATCATTGCGATTGTGTTTTCCTTTCAGTGGCCTCCTAGTATTCGTCAGTTTCATGATGGACCAAGGAGAACCAGGTAAAGATCTGCCAATATTGGAGTAGACGCGGGAGGCCGATCCCCACAAGACAGAGAGCTCCAAGAAGATGGAGGCAGCCACCGAGCCGACCCCAGATACGCTCACGGCCACTACTGAGATGGTCAACGCCTCGTTTGAGGTTACAGCCCCGTGGCACTGCAGGAGCAGTTTTCCCCCTTCGAGGATGTGCCCCCCCCCCCCGCTGAGCTGCCCAAGGTGATTTTCTTCTTTGCCGATCTCGACTGTGGTTTTTCATCTAAGTATGTGGTGATGAATAATGCAAAATTTTATTATCTTCGATGCCATGCTATACATAGTGGTTTAAATAACTTGTGTTTCTTGTACTGGAAAGTAATTCAGAATTTGTTTCTATTTGAATTAGAGCCCTGATGCAGACAAGGATTGTGTGGTTGTACATGTCACTCGCTATGAGGCGGATGACCTGAATATACGCACTGGGAAAACAGAGTTTTTTAGGTTGTTGGATCCTGGAAGCCATTTGCGCTTATACCAATGAAGAGTTGTATTCTAGCTTCACTATTGTCAGGCGTGTTGTCCAGGGTGTACTAAAGCACAAGAAGTTCAAAGCTACTCCTTCGTTTGTGAGGCATACTGTTATTGTCAAGCTTACGCAGGAAGATGGTGTGGCATGCCTCCACAAACAAGTTTATGAGTGGCAAGGCCACAAGGTTTTCTTCATGAAGGTTCACAGGATTGAGCTGCTACCGGACGTCCTCGATGATGCTCATGGAAACGTTCTTCTTGTGTCCATCCCAAATTAGATCAAGGCATGAAATACTTGCCCCAGCTAGTGTTTAATAGTAGTTTGGATTCTGTCTAATTATCCTAACCTTTCTTGTTATCAAGCCCTCTGGGGCTAGTACACTGTTTGAATCCGTCTATGGGAACTGCTGCTACTTTTGTGTGCCCGTGAATCATCGTAATTGTTGCCGAAACAGATGTGTCGTGGGTTTGTCATGGTAGATGTCCTCGTGAAAGGACTTAGTCGTGGAGCCATCGCTACGGGTTAGCTTAAAGGGGTTAAACCGGACAAGGGACACAAGGGTTTTTATAATAGTTCGGCCCCTTCGATGAAGGTAAAATCCTACGTCTAGTTGTGTTTGGTATTGCTGGGGTTTCGATGACCAGAGAGCGAATCCGCTTTGCCTGGCTCTCGAGTTGTTGTGTGTTGTCGCTAAACCGCTGTCGGGTCATCCCTTTATATACACAGGTTGACGCCCGCCGATTTATAGAGTCCCGAGGCCGGATCATAAATGTGTCCGGCTTGGTCTCGATCCTTCCTATCTTACAATGCAAGTTACATGAGAAAGTCGGTTTACATCTACAGGCCTTAGCTCGCCTTTGGGCCTTGTGCCTTTGTAAAGCGCCACCATCCTTACGTCTTCATGGGCTCCTAATCTTCATGGAGTTAATCCGGCTACTCCTGGCCGGTTTACGTCCTGTAGTAATATCCCCAACATTAGGCCCCAGATTGATTTGAACTTTTTCATGTCAATCTTCAACACTTAGAAAAATTCTTCCCTTGCATCTTCACCTTGATCTTGTAAACCGCCGTGATGTCATACTCCAGGATCATGTTAAATCGCCATGACGTCACCTTGTTATTTAAAAATGATATATCTCACCTTCAGTTAATGAACCTCCGACAATCAAGGCAACCGCTCCTGCTAGGTATCCAGTATTCAGGCTCCTCGATTCCTGTGCTTGTCACCTCCCCCTTTACCTTATAAATAGGGCCAAGGGTCATTTCCTTTTTTTCCTCCGTCTCCTCGCTTCCTCTTCCTCCTTGCGACACCCCTGCACCCGAGCGCTGTCGCCGTCGCCGAGCTTCACTTCCGCCTCTCCGTTGGCCGATGCATCGACCTGGTTGCATCAGAGAGCCGCGGCATACCTCCGCTGCCTCAACAGCCGCTGTAAGTCCTTCCCTTTCCTCCTCTGTAGATCTACCTAGGATTTCAGTGTTCATCGAAGTTCATCGAAGCTCCGGCACTGTTCTTCCCTGTTCCTCCTTAGTCCATGGATTAAAACCTCAAGCTTGATGTATTACATATAATAGCTATAGCATTCCTTATCTTCTGCTATCACAACAAACCCTTATGCGCATAAAAACTGATCTGGACCTTTGTGAACCGCTTCGGGACCAACCTTTTTATCTCTAAATCTTTTTGCTTTTCCTGTCTTACGGTAGATCCAAAATTTACATGTAATCTTGTGAAACCTGTTTTACCTTATTTAGTCGTTCTTGCCTTAGATCTGTTTCTTCTTTATCACGTAGGCGGTTTACCTTTGTAGAAAGTAATCTATCACATAGCATAGTACCCTTGTAAATCGGCAATCCCTTTATCTCCGTTGTCATACTCCGGTTTAACAGTATGTGTTTACCTTTGTTCCGTTTATCACTTTGTCATTCATCATTGTATCAGCCTCCAGTTTACAAAATTTACATACTTGGATTTCTTTATCCCGTTGCACCTTATGCACTACCATGAATGAATTTTAAACCGGCATTTCTTTTCAGCTTTTCGCTTGCAATGGCCAAGCAGTTTTATTCCTGCAACTGGGCTCCCTCCCGGGTTACCGAGGAGCAATTTAATGGAATGGTCAAAATTGGTATGTTACTAAAAAAGAATGAGATCCGGTGGCGAGTTCCTGGACCGGAGAACCCTCCTACTCCCAAGCAGGGTGAAGTAGTGCTGTTTGTTGATCACATGAGCCGTGGCTTCAAACCGCCCGGGTCAAAGTTTTTCCGGGATGAGCTTGCCAGTTTTCAGCTCCACCCTCAAGATATTGGACCCAACTCGGTATCCAATATATGCAACTTCCAAATCTTCTGTGAAGTGTACTTACAAGAAGAACCAACCGTTGAGCTGTTCCGGGATTTCTTCCACCTGAATCAGCATACTGAATTTGTAGACGGACCCAATACTGAACTTGGTGGCATCTCCATTCAGAAAAGAAAAGAGGTTGAATTTCCTCATGCCAAGCTGCACAGTCGCCCCAAAGAGTGGAATAAAAATTGGTTCTACTGTAAAGACACCTCCCCTGAAGATGAGAATCCTCTGCCGGGTTACCATGCCCACCGGCTTGCCAACACTCATCCACTTCCATAGCGGCTAAGTGCTCAGGAACGGGCCCCGTATGCACCTCAACTCGCCAAGCTGAGAGCCTTCTTGGCCAACGGTTTAACAGGTGTAGACTTTGTCCGTTGTTGGATATCCTGGAGTATCTTGCCACTAAGTCGCCGCTCCCGCTTAATGTGTGAGTATACTGGTGAAGTAGAAGACTCCCAACATCATATCAGTATTCAGCTAACAGATGAAGAAGTCAATGAAGTTGTCAAGAAGAAATTGAACGAATCGGAAGCTGTCTGTTGCCAAACCGGATTGGCCCCCTTTACACGCAAAACAAACCGCCTGCTGTAAGTATTGTTCTTCCGCTTTACACTTGATATCTTTAAACTGTCCAATCTTTAAATACCCTTCTGCTTATTTTTAAACAGGGTGATGATCCGTTCTAGAAGAAGAAACCTCAAGAGAAAGCGAAGAATCCTTCCCGTCCTAAAACAAAAGCCGTCAAGAAAACCTCAAAGCGGAAGGCACCTGAACGCATTAGTATGGCACTAGATGATGACCCGGATGAACCGGAAGTTGAGGTAGAACTTGCTTCACTTGGTTCATTTTTCATGCATCTCATTGACAATGATACTTATCAGGAGGACGTTGAGGGCAGCCAAGCTGACGATGCAGAGGTTATTATCCTTTCCTCCGGTTCAGACTCTCTGCCAACACAAAAAATCCGTCAAGCAGTCCGGAAAGTAAGCTTTTCTCATCCTCTTTCTCACTTGGATCCAACATTTATTTTTAAGAAGCAGCGGCACGAGGCTCGCCGCACAACCCGGCACAGCGGCCAAAAGGTCACTTCGGCCGGTTTACCAGACACCCCGGTTCGAAAGCGCCGATCTGAGGTCTCACCCACTTCTGACACTTCTTAGCCCAAGGCAGGCTATTTCCGGCAACCTCTTAATCCGTCCGATTCGAATTGTCAGGTGACACTTCCTTCATCCTCTGGCGAGTCAACAGCGACCCAACTTCCTCCTCTCAAAACTATAGCTGGATAAGTACTTCAACCCCTTCTTTTGATGTTTTCATACTTAACATGCTATGCTTAACTTTCACATCTTATTCTGTTTTAGAGCCAAAGCCAGACCCAGCAAAAAGGCTCGGGTGAACAATCCGCCCGAAGACCAGGTGGGCATTGAACCGGAGCAAACGGTTGAACCGGAGGAAGTGGTTGAACCGGAGGGTCCCAATCCTGAAGCTACCTTTGATGAACCACCCCCTCAAGATCACAATACTGATGAGCAACCAGAAGTTGACACTGATGTGCCTGATGATGAACCAGCAGATCCAATCCGGGCTGATGATAGATCTTCTAGTCCGGTGAGAGCTACTGACACCCCATCAACTCCATAAAAGACTGCTGGAGACAAAGAAGGTGAAGTTATCGTTTCTAGTATTGGTCACACCTCCCCTGGTCATCCTGTAATCTTGGCCAAACATAGTTCCAAGGAAGAACGTGCTGCCATGGAAAAAGGCAAATGGAGCACCGACTTGTCAAGCTATGCCCATCTCAGCGCTCAAGAACTCCACTCTGGTTTTCTAAACCATCTGCACTCAAACCGTGATTGCGAAGCTGGTTTGGTGAACCTGATGAAGGAGCGCTATGATATCCTGGAGTATCTTGCCACTAAGTCGCCGCTCCTTCTTAATGTGTGAGTATACTGGTGAAGTAGAAGACTCCCAACATCATATCAATATTCAGCTAACAGATGAAGAAGTCACTGAAGCTGTCAAGAAGATATTGAACGAATCGGAAGCTGTCTGTCGCCAAACCGGATTGGCCCCCTTTTACATGCAAAACAAACCGCCTACTGTAAGTATTGTTCTTCCGCTTTACACTTGATATCTTTAGACTGTCCAATCTTTAAATAACCTTCTGCTTATTTTTAAACAGGGTGATGATCCGTTCTGGAAGAAGAAACCTCAAGAGAAAGCAGCAAAGCCTTCCCGTCCTAAAACAAAAGCCGCAAAGAAAACCTCAAAGTGGAAAGCACCTGAATACATTAGTATGGAACTAGATGACGACCCGGATTAACCAGAAGTTGAGGTAGAACTTGATTCATTTTTCATGCATCTCACTGACAATTATACTTATCAGGAGGACGTTGAGGGCAGCCAAGCTGACGATGCAGAGGTAATTATCCTTTCCTCGGATTCAGATTCTCTGCCAACACAAAAAATCTGTCAAGCGGTCCGGAAAGTAAGCTTTTCTCATCCTCTTGCTCACTTGGATCCAACATTTATTTTGAAGAAGCAGCAGCACGAGGCTCGCCGCACAACCCGGCACAGCGGCCAAAAGGTCACTTCGGCCGGTTTACCAGACACCCCGGTTCGAAAGCGCCGATCTGAGGTCTCACCCACTTCTGACACTTCTTATCCCAAGGCAGGCTATTTCCGACAACCTCTTAATCCGTCTGATTCAAATTATCAGGTGACACCTCCTTCATCCTCTGGCGAGTCAACAGCGACCCAACTTCCTCCTCTCAAAACTATAGCTGGGTAAGTACTTCAACCCCTTCTTTTGATGTTTTCATACTTTATATGCTATGCTTAACTTTCATATATTATTCTGTTTTAGAGCCAAAGCCAGACCCAGCAAAAAGTATCGGGTCAACAATCCGCCCGAAGACCAGGTGGTCATTGAACCGGAGCAAACGGTTGAACCGGAGGGTCCCAATCCTGAAGCTACCTTTGATGAACCACCCCCTCAAGATCACAATATTGATGAGCAACCATAAGTTAACACTGCTGTGCCTGATGTTGAACCGGCAGATCCAATTCGGGCTGATGATAGATCTCTAGTCCGGTGAGAGCTACTAACACCCCATCAACTCCAGAAAAGACTGCTGGAGACAAAGAAGGTGAAGTTATCATTACTAGTATTGGTCACACCTCCCCTGGTCATCCTGTAATCTTGGCCAAACATAGTGCCAAGGAAGAGCGTGCTTCCATGGAAAAAGGCAAATGGAGCACCGACTTGTCAAGCTATGCCCATCTCAGCGCTCAAGAACTCCACTCTAGTTTTCTAAACCGTCTGCACTCAAACCGTGATTATGAAGCTGGTTTGGTGAACCTGATGAAGGAGCACTATGATATCCTGGAGTATCTTGTCACTAAGTCACCGCTCCCGCTTAATGTGTGAGTATACTTGTGAAGTAGAAGACTCCCAACATCATATCAATATTCAGCTAACAGATGAAGAAGTCATTGAAGCTGTCAAGAAGATGTTGAACGAATCGGAAGTTGTTTGTTGCCAAACCGGATTGGCCCCCCTTTTACACGCAAAACAAACCGCCTGCTGTAAATATTGTTCTTCCGCTTTACACTTGATATCTTTATACTGTCCAATCTTTAAATACCCTTCTGCTTATTTTTAAACAGGGTGATGATCCGTTCTGGAAGAAGAAACCTCAAGAGAAAACAGCAAAGCCTTCCCGTCCTAAAACAAAAGCCGTCAAGAAAACCTCAAAGCGGAAGGCACCTGAACGCACTAGTATGGAACTAGATGACGACCCGGATGAACCACAAGTTGAGGTAGAACTTGATTCACTTGGTTCATTTTTCATGCATCTCATTGACAATGATACTTATCAGGAGGACGTTGAGGGCAGCCAAGCTGACGATGCAGAGGTAATTATCCTTTCGTCCAGTTCAGACTCTCTACCAACACAAAAAATCCGTCAAGCGGTCTGGAAAGTAAGCTTTTATCATCCTCTTGCTCACTTGGATCCAACATTTATTTTGAAGAAGCAGCAGCACGAGGCTCACCGCACAACCTGGCATAGCGGCCAAAAGGTCACTTCGGCCAGTTTACCAGACACCCCGGTTCGAAAGCGCCAATCTGAGGTCTCACCCACTCTGACACTTCTTATCCCAAGGCAGGCTATTTCCGACAACCTCTTAATCCGTCCGATTCGAATTATCAGGTGACACCTCCTTCATCCTCTGGCGAGTCAACAGTGACCCAACTTCCTCCTCTCAAAACTGTAGCTGGGTAAGTACTTCAACCACTTCTTTTGATGTTTTCATACTTTATATGCTATGCTTAACTTTCACATCTTATTCTGTTTCAGAGCCAAAGCCAGAGCCAGCAAAAAAGCTCGGGTGAACAATCCGCCCAAAGACCAGGTGGTCATTGAACCGGAGGAAACGGTTGAACCGGAGGGTCCCAATCCTGAAGCTACCTTTGATGAACCACCCCCTCAAGATCACAATACTAATGAGCAACTAGAAGTTGACACTGATGTGCCTGATGATGAACCGGTAGATCCAATCTGGGCTGATTATAGATCTTCTAGTCCGGTGAGAGCTACTGACACCCCATCTCTCCAGAAAATACTACTTGAGACAAAGAAGGCGAAGTTATCATTACTAGTATTGGTCACACCTACCCTGGTCATCCTGTAATCTTGGCCAAACATAGTGCCAAGGAAGAACGTGCTGCCATGGAAAAGGCAAATGGAGCACCGACTTGTCAAGCTATGCCCATCTCAGCGCTCAAGAACTCCACTCTAGTTTTCTAAACCTTCTGCACTCAAACCGTGATTATGAAGCTGGTTTGGTGAACCTGATGAAGGAGCGCTATGATATCCTGGAGTATCTTGCTACTAAGTCGCCGCTCCCGCTTAATGTGTGAGTATACTAGTGAAGTGGAAGACTCCCAACGTCATATCAATATCCAGCTAACAGATGAAGAAGTCACTGAAGCTGTCAAGAAGATATTGAACGAATCGGAAGCTGTCTGTCGCCAAACCGGATTGGCCTCCTTTTACACGCAAAACAAATCGCCTGCTGTAAGTATTGTTCTTCTGCTTTACATTTGATATCTTTAGACTGTCCAATCTTTAAATACCCTTCTGCTTATTTTTAAACAGGGTGATGATCCGTTCTGGAAGAAGAAACCTCACGAGAATGCAGCAAAGCCTTCCCATCCTAAAACAAAAATCGTCAAGAAAACCTCAGAGCGGAAGGCACCTGAACGCATTAGTGTGGAACTAGATGACGACCCAGATGAACCGGAAGTTGAGGTAGAACTTGATTCACTTGGTTCATTTTTCATGCATCTCATTGACAATGATACTTATCAGGAGGACGTTGAGGGCAGCCAAGCTGACGATGCAGAGGTAATTATCCTTTCCACCGGTTCAGACTCTCTGCCAACACAAAAAATCCATCAAGCGGTCTGGAAAGTAAGCTTGTCTCATCCTCTTGCTCACTTGGATCCAACATTTATTTTTAAGAATCAGCGGCACGAGGCTCGCCGCACAACCCGGCACAGTGGCCAAAAGGTCACTTCGGCCGGTTTACCAGACACCCCGGTTCGAAAGCGCCAATCTGAGGTCTCACCCACTTCTGACACTTCTTATCCCAAGGCAGGCTATTTTCGGCAACCTCTTAATCCGTCCGATTCGAATTATCAGGTGACACCTCCTTCATCCTCTGGCGAGTCAACAGCGACCCAACTTCCTCCTCTCAAAACTGTAGCTGGGTAAGTACTTCAACCCCTTTTTTTTGATGTTTTCATACTTTATATGCTATGCTTAACTTTCACATCTTATTCTGTTTAGAGCCAAAGCCAGACCCGGCAAAAAGGCTCGGGTGAACAATCCGCCCGAAGACCAAGTGGTCATTGAACCGGAGCAAATGGATGAACCGGAGGAAACGGTTGAACCGGAGGGTCCCAATCCTGAAGCTACCTTTGATGAACCACCCCCTCAAGATCACAATACTGATGAGCAACCAGAAGTTGACACTGCTGTGCCTAATGATGAACCGACAGATCCAATCCGAGCTGATGATAGATCTTCTAGTCCGGTGAGAGCTACTGACACCGCATCAACTCCAGAAAAGACTGCTGGAGACAAAGAAGGCGAAGTTATCATTACTAGTATTGGTCACACCTCCCCTGGTCATCCTGTAATCTTGGCCAAACATAGTGCCAAGGAAGAACGTGCTGCCATGGAAAAAGGCAAATGGAGCACCGACTTGTCAAGCTATGCCCATCTCAGCGCTCAAGAACTCCACTATGGTTTTATAAACCATCTGCACTCAAACCGTGATTATGAAGCTGGTTTGGTGAACCTGATGAAGGAGCGCTATGAGGTATTTTCATCACTTCCCCTTTCGTAAATCCAATTTGTAAATATCAACTCAAGTAGCCCCCAAGGGCCGGTTTACGATAACAATCATAAATCGGGACTTTGCAATATCTCAATCCTTGCATGCCGATCCTCCATATGTCAAGTGATCTTTGGAAACAAACTGGTACTTTATCATTGTATTCCTGTAGTTTTCATCGGTGTAGCCCCCAAGGGCCGGTTTATCTTTCCAAGGTAAACCGGGCCTTGAATCAATGCGTCAATTTTGAACAGATGTACATTAGCCCCCAAGTGTTAAGGATAATTCTTGCATTGTACTTGAGACTTGTGAAAAATATGTTGATGATAGAGCAAATAGGCATTAGCCCCCAAGTACAAAGTGCATAACTTGTTATATGCTTGGTACTTCATAACCTGTTTTGATGATATACCTCACCTTTTTAGGCTGAGCTGAGTAAAAAGGATGCTCAAACCGTGGATCTTCAAGAGAATGTTAAATCTCAGCAAGCAGAGAAGACCGACCAATGCCCTAGCAGCTACGAAGAAACTGAAAGAAACCTTTAACAAAGAGCATGCAGACTGGGAGACAGAAAAGGCCGGTTTAACAAAGAAGGCCGAGGACGCAGAGGCAGCCCTGAAGCCGGTGGTTGAAGAACTGACCGGCTTAAAGCGGCAGATCAACACCATGACTTTCGCTGTATTTGGTAAGTACCCTTTCATGCAGTTTGTCTAATTCATAATATCTTATCAATGACCGGTTTACTGATGTTTAACCATGACAGGGACCCGCATTGCTCATCTGGGCTCTGACATGCAGATGAAGCTCAAAGCGGCCTATACCTTGATAGAACAGCTAATCTCTGGATCCCAGCGAGCCATTTACACTGCAGCTTATAACAAGCCTCTGCCATCGCTGATAAAAGAAACTATAGAAAAGCTGGCCATGCTGCCTGCCCGGATCAACAAACTGAAGAGATCAGCTGCAAGGTCAGGTGCGCTGACCGCGCTAATCCGGGCCAAGGTGTGGATTTCGGATCTTGAACCGGCAGATATCATCAAAGGCTATCCTAGCGTGAAAGAAGACGGCTCAGACTTCAATAACGACGATCTCCGAAGGCTGACAAAGGAGATGCGGCCGATAGCAAGCAAACTGGCGGAGGATACAGATCTATCTCATTTTCAACCGGTTTACGATGCTGAGGGAAAAAGACAGACCGCGCTGATTCATAATGTTGAAGATCTTGTGCCGCCAATCCGTAAGCATACTTACGCTCCTGACATTGACCCCTCCAACCTTATTCATGAAGAGGCCATTTTTCAAGCCTTAACCGGAATTGATTGGTCAACGGTTGATTTCCAGCGTCTGGGGAGGGATGAAGAGAATGTGACCACGCAAGACGACCCTCAATCGTCAAGCCGTCCCGATGAGGAATCCTAAACCGGTGGCCGGTTTATCAGCTGCAGTCTGCCACTCCTTTGAAAACACTTATTCAATTTGGGGTATTGAAAGCGCCTTGTAATAGGATAGCATGAACACCTTATCTGCCATGCCATCGAGCATGTTTGTTTTGCTTGATACTGAAAACTTGTCCTGCCTTTGGGATATATTTATGCATAGTCCATTATGATTTGTGTTCCTGCATATAAGAACTTGAAAGTGTCCTAGTGGTTTACCACTGGACGGGTCATGATGCCCAAAAAATATATACATAACTTGGATGGAGAACCAAGATTTGTATTAACCAGATATAAAATAAATGATACCTGTGATATATCTTCGTTGGCTGACTAACTGTTGGTATAGTAGGAGTGAAAATACCCATCTGTAGGGTTGATGACTCCTTGCCCTCTTGCCGGTTCAAAAATCATATTGGGCTATAACAGCCATCGATTTGTTCGAATAATGCTGGTGACATCTAGTCAAAACCAGACCGGAGCAACTTACTGCCGGTTTAAAATTTATCATGTACTGACAACTAAGCATTGAAAGCCATGCCGGGTTGTAATAAACACTAGTTTACCAGATAATATTCATAAATCCCTTATCAAAAAACAGCAAATACAAAAGAAATATGCAAGGCTTTTCATGGGCTGCCAGGCCCTAAATCGAGGCTTTTTATAGGCTGCCAGGCCGCTGAGTTAAACCATTTTGCAAAGCCTTTTAAGATGGACCTCAATCTTTAACCAATCACCGTTTTAACTTTGACAAGTTCAGGGTCTATGAGATTGACTTGTCAAACGTTCGATGGGTCATACCGGGTTTACCTGGATGGAGTGGCTTACTTAAAAAGGCAGGATAACCCGGGGTTTTAGGTGAATACACCTGGCTTCCAAGCCTAGCTTGATAGCCTATTACAAGGGTGCAATATCGTTGTTCTTTGAGAAGCAAGGAGCCCCCAGGTAATATTTGAGCTATGCTCAGTGGTTACCTATGTTTGAGTTGTGCTTGATGCAACAGACTCTCTTTGGTTCCACATAATTTCCTTTTGTCTTTAAGCCTATTAAGAGGTGTAGCTATGGTGTGAAGACAACCAAGCCCCCTAGCGATATCCCTTTTTGGTTTTAAACCGATCAAGAGGTGTAGCTATGGTTCGAATACGACCAAGCCCCCTAGTGATTCCCCTTATATCCGTGTGGCCTTATGGGCCGGGTTAATAAAACTCCGCTTTGTCAATAGAAGCCCCCATGGAACCACACATGATGTAAAAAAGAATAGAGACCCCGCTTTAGCCGAGGATCCGGTTTATTATATAATATATACATTGTCATAAGTATGTACATAAGAAGAGCCTGTGGCTCAAGTATAGTAAGGCCGAAGAAGGGCTATATTCCATAGCTGCTTGGTCTCCTCCTCCGATTTACGTGAGTCTTTGTGCTCCCGAACATCGATAAGGTAGTATGACCCGTTGTGTAGGTTTTTGCTGACCACAAAAGGTCCTTCCCAAGGTGGGGATAACTTGTGCATATCAGTTTGATCCTGGATGAGCCGGAGCACCAGATCACCCTCTTGAAAAGTTCTGGTTTTAACCCGGCGGCTGTGATAACGCCGGAGATCTTGTTGATAAATCGCCGAACGTGCCGCTGCGAGATCACGCTCCTCATCTAACAGGTCCAGTGAGTCCTGACGTGACTTCTCATTGTCAGCTTCAACGTAAGCCGCCACACGGGGCGAGTAATGACGGATGTCACTAGGAAGAACCGCCTCTGCTCCATAAACCATGAAGAAAGGTGTGTAACCCGTCGATCTGTTTGGTGTGGTGTTGATACTCCATAACATAGAAGGTAACTCCTCCACCCAACAACCCGGTGTCCGCTTTAAAGGAACCATAAGCCGGGGTTTAATACCTCTCAAAATTTCTTGATTTGCCCTCTCTGCTTGACCGTTAGACTGGGGGTGAGCCACTGAAGCTACATCAAGCCGGATGTGCTCACGTTGACAAATTCCTCCATCTCACCCTTAGACAGATTAGTACCATTATCAGTGATAATGCTGTTGATGTCTACTACACAACCTTCTTCTTGTAGACGTTGTTGGGCCTCCAAGTGCAGAGGTTTGTAGGACAGTAGCAAATTTCCCTCAAGTGGATGACCTAAGGTTTATCAATCCGTAGGAGGCGTAGGATGAAGATGGTCTCTCTCAAGTAACCCTGCAACCAAATAATAAAGAGTCTCTTGTGTCCCCAACACACCCAATACAATGGTAAATTGTATAGGTGCGCTAGTTCGGCGAAGAGATGGTGATACAAGTGGTATATGGATGGTAGATAAAGGTATTTGTAATCTGAAAATATAAAAACAGCAAGGTAACTAATGATAAAAGTGAGCGTAAATGGTATTGCAATGCCTTGAAATAAGGCCTAGGGTTCATACTTTCACTAGTGCAAGTTCCCTCAACAATAATAACATAATTGGATCACATAAATATCCCTCAACATGCAACAAAGAGTCACTCCAAAGTCACTAATAGCGGAGAACAAATGAAGAGATTATGGTAGGGTACGAAACCACCTCAAAGTTATTCTTTCCAATCAATCCATTGGGCTATTCCTATAAGTGTCACAAACAGCCCTAGAGTTCGTACTAGAATAACACCTTAAGACACAAATCAACCAAAACCCTAATGTCACCTAGATACTCCAATGTCACCTCAAGTATCCATGGGTATGATTATATGATATGCATCACACAATCTCAGATTCATCTATTTAACCAACACATAGAACCTCAAAGAGTGCCCCAAAGTTCCTACCGGAGAATCACGAAGAAAACGTGTGCCAACCCCTATGCATAGGTTCATGGGCGGAACCCGCAAGCTGATCACCAAAACATACATCAAGTGAATCATGTGGTATCCCATTGTCACCACAGATACACACGGCAAGACATACATCAAGTGTTCTCAAATCTTTAAAGACTCATTCTGATAAGATAACTTCAAAGGGGAAACTCAATCCATTACAAGAGAGTAGAGGGGGGAGAAAACATCATAGGATCCAACTATAATAGCAAAGCTTGCGATACATCAAGATCGTATCACCTCAAGAACACGAGAGAGAGAGAGAGAGATCAAACACATAGCTACTGGTACATACCCTCAGCCCCGAGGGAGAACTACTCCCTCCTCATCATGGAGAGCACCGGGATGATGAAGATGGCCACCGGAGAAAGATTGCCCGCTCCGGCAAGGTGCCGGAATGGGTCTAGATTGGCTTTCGGTGGCTACAGAGGCTTCTGGCGGCGGAACTCCCAATCTTTGTGCTCCCGGATGTTTTTAGGGTATATGGAGATATATAGGCGGAAGAAGTACATCAGGGGGGCCACGAGGGGCCCATGAGGGTGGAGGGCGCACCCTAGGGGGGTGGGCGCGCCCCCTGCCTCGTGGCCTCCTTGAAGCTTCCCTTACGTGGACTCCAAGTCTTCTGGGCTTCTTCTGATCCAAAAATAAGTTTCGTGAAGTTTCAGGTCAATTGGACTCCGTTTGATTTTCCTTTTCTTCGAAACCCTAAAATAGGCAAAAAAACAAACACTGGCACTGGGCTTTGGGTTAATAGGTTAGTCCCAAAAATCATATAAAATAGCATATAAATGCATATAAAACATCCAAGGTTGATAATATAATAGCATGGAACAATCAAAAATTATAGATACGTTGGAGACGTATCAGCTGTGTGGAAAACCAAACCGGAAGATCACCTTATTGATGAATTGAACCGCCGTGGCTGCATCACACTTACTGACTGGCTCTGCCTCTACCCACTTGGTAAACTTGTCAACCGCTACCAACAGGTGGGTCTTTTTGTCCTTGGATCTCTTAAAGGGTCCAACCATATCGAGCCCCCAAGTTGCAAACGGCCAAGTGATTGGAATCATTCTCAACTCCTGGGCCGGAACATGGGCGCGGCGTGCAAACTTCTGACAACCCTCACACCTCTTTACTAAATCCTCCGCATCAGCATGAGCCGTCAACCAATAGAAGCCATGACGAAAAGCCTTAGCCACCAGGGATTTTGAACCGGCGTGGTGAACACAATCTCCTTTGTGGATTTCTCGCAAAATCTCACAACCCTCTTGAGGAGACACATAGCGCTGAATTTCTCATGTGACGCTGTAACAATGTAGTTCCCCGTTAATAATGGTCATTGACTTGGATCGCCGAATTATCTGTCGGGCCAAGGTTTCATCCTCCGGTAACTCGCCCCGGTTCATGTAAGCCAGGTACGGGACTGTCCAATCCGGTATAACATGCAAAGCCGCCACCAACTGGGCCTCCGGGTCAGGAATAGCCAACTCCTCCTCTGTTGGTATATTGACCGACGGATTATGTAGCACGTCGAGGAAGACATTAGGTGGGACCAGTTTACGCTGAGAGCCTAGACGACTTAAAGCATCCGCCGCTTCATTCTTTCGCCGGTCTATATGGTCAACTTGATAACCCTTGAAATGACCAACCACTATGTCCACCTCCCGTCGATATGCAGCCATGAGTGGATCCTTAGAATCCCAAGTGCCAGATACCTGCTGAGCCACCAGGTCCGAATCACCGAAGCACTTAACCTGGCTTAAGTTCATCTTCTTAGCCATCCGTAGACCATGGAGTAAGGCCTCATACTCAGCTGCATTGTTAGTGCAAGGGAACATTAAGCGGAGAACATAACAAAATTTGTCACCTCGTGGGGAAGTTAATATGACTCCAGCCCCCGAGCCCTCCAATTGCCTGGACCCATCAAAGTGAATAGTCCAATAAGTGTTGTCTGGCTTTTCCTCTGGTGCCTGCAACTCTGTCCAATCATTGATAAAGTCCACGAGTGCTTGAGATTTGATTGCTGTGCGAGGTGTATATTTGAGCCCGTGAGGTCCAAGCTCAATAGCCCACTTGGCAATCCGGCTAGTCGCCTCTCTATTTTGGATGATATCTCCCAAAGGGGATGAACTAACCACTGTGATAGGATGGCCCTGAAAATAGTGCTTGAGCTTCCTGCTTGCCATAAAAACTCCATTCACCAGCTTCTATCAATGCGGATACCTCTGCTTTGATTCAATAAGCACCTCACTGATGTACTAAACTGGCCGTTGAACAGGATACTCCTGTCCAGCCTCCTTGCGCTCCACAACAATAGCCACACTAACAGCCCGGGCATTAGCAGCCACATATAGCAGTAAAGGCTCGTTATCGACCGGGGCCGCAAGGACAGACGGTGCACCTAATTGTCTCTTCAAATCCTCAAACGCTTTATCAGCCACATCACTCTAGACAAAGTCATCCGTTTTCTTCAGCATCTGATATAAAGGGATAGCCTTCTACCCAAGACGACTGATAAACCGGCTTAAAGCCGCAATCCGGCCCGCCAAACGCTGAACATCATTGATACATGTCGGTTTAGCCAGGGACATGATAGCTGAATTTTTTTTCGGATTAGCCTCAATGCCTCTGTTAGACACCAGAAAACCCAAGAGCTTGCCTGCTGGAACACCAAAGACACATTTGTCCGGATTAAGCATCATCTTATAAACCCGAAGGTTGTCAAAAGTCTCCCTCAAGTCATCTATCAATGTTTCCTCCTTCCTGGACTTCACCACAATATCATCTACATATGCATGAACATTGCGCCCAATCTGCTTATGAAGACAATTTTGAACACAGCGCTGATAAGTCGCCTGGGCACTCTTGAGCCCAAAGGGCATAGAAACATAGCAGAAGGCTCCAAAAGGAGTTGTAAAAGCTGTCTTCTCCTAGTCCTTAACTGCCATTTTGATCTGATGATAACCAGAATGAGCATCCATAAAACACAAACGGTCACAGCCCGCTGTAGCATCAATAATCTGATCAATACGAGGGAGGGCGAAGGGATCAGCTGGACAGGCCTTGTTCAAGTCTATGTAGTCCACACACATACACCAAGTGATTTTTTTCTTAGGGACCAGCACCGGATTAGCCAGCCACTCCCGGTGAAAGACCTCCACGATAAACCCTGCGGCCAACAGTCTAGCTACCTCCTCACCAATAGCCTTACGCCTTTCTTCGTTGAAGCGGTGGAGAAACTGCCTGACCGGTTTAAACTTAGGATCTATATTAAGTGTGTGCTCAGCGAGTTCCCTCGGTACACCTGGCATGTCAGAAGGCTTCCATGCAAAGATATCCCGGTTCTCACGGATGAACTCAAGGAGCGCGCTTTCCTATTTGGGATCCAGGTTAGTGCTGATGTTGAACTGCTTGGATGAATCGCCAGGAACAAAATCAACCCTCTTAGAGTCTATGGCCGATTTAAACTTCAACGCCGGATCATGCTCTGTAGTTGGTTTTTTCAAAGAGGTCATGTCTGTCGGCATCCTGGGAACGGGGGTCCCCAGACTTGCCTGCCTGCGGCCCGCGGTGTGGCTGAGCCAGCAGGCTGTACGGCCCATCTTCACCAACAAAGCACCCAAGACCCTCGCGAGGGGCCAAGCCTCGCGAGGCGGACGACGCAAGACCTCCTCTAGAGTGGCCTAGCTAGGCAGGCTCACGAGGAGCATAGATATCAAGGTGAGGCAAACCTCACGAGGTTCTCATGATGTGAGCCGTGACGATCGACACCAGGCGGGCGCCAGGCGGGTGCCAGCGCGCACAGCGTCCTTGTTTCCTCTTTGGTGCAAAGGGAGCAAGCGCACCCGTAGAGTACCGAGGCATCAGGCAAAGGTTGCCATTTCGATGCAACAAGACCAAGACCAAGGACTACAAGAAGGAGGTCATCGTGGAGCCCAGAATAGCGTCACCACCAGAACTTTGTGCAGGCGAAGACTACTTTTGTCGGGATAGCTTGTACTAGCTGTTCCCCTTCAAATTAGCCCGCCATTGTTGGCTCCCTTCCCGCTCGATATTTGGGAAGAGGACCAGGGCCTCTATAAATAGGACTAGCCACCACAGGGAGATGGGAGATCGGATCTTGGCTAGGGAGGAGCTGAGCTAGAGAGAGACCACCCCCACACACACAAGCTCGCCGAGCACAAGAACGCCTCAACCTCGGGAGGCCGTTCTTCCCTTGTATTGTTCATCATTATCCCAAGAGGCAATCCACCACCACACTGGAGTAGGGTATTACACCACAACGGTGGCCCGAACCAGTATAAACCCTGTGTCCATCTATGTTGTGAGTTCGTCGAGTTCGTCCGCGAGATCCTAGCAAGCTAGAGCATGGATCGTTTGGAGGGAAAGACTTCGCGCGCACCCCAGTGTTCGAACCTTAAGGGTTTGCCGGGACCCCATACCCGGACATTTGGCGCGCCATGTAGGGGTGCGTCGTAGCTTCCCTTCCATCAGTTCATCGCTCCGTCGATCCGTCGTCTCCATGTCGGACGCTCACCGCGCTCGAGCTAAGCGTCGGGCCGCCCTCGCCACCCACGTCGCTCAGATGGATCGAGTCGGCGGGCCGCCTCGTCGTTCTCCGTCCCCTACCGCCAACACTGCCACCAGCCCGGTGGGAAACGAGCAGCAGGCATCCTCGCAACATCCTTCGGTGCAGCAGGACGACTGCACCACTACTCCATCGCTCACTCCTGCTGGCTCTTCATCCCACGCGCACGGCGCTCCCATGGCAAGTACCTCGCCACTGACCTCCTCGGCCGGTGCCAGCAGCAGGGAGTCTGGGTACCGAGCCCTAGCCCCCGCTCTCCGGCAGGTGCAGTGGCCGGTCAAGTTCAAGCCGGGGATGCCGCCGCATTACGACGGCACGGCAAACTTGGCGCTCTTCCTGCTAGCGTTCGAGGAGGCCGTCCTGGAAGCCAGAGGTGATGACAAGATCATGGCAAACTTGTTCCTCCTTGCCCTCGCCGGCGAGCCGCGCGCCTGGCTTCTCAGCCTCCCGGGATCCACGGTGACGTCCTAGGGGAACTCTGTGACCTCTTCACTACGCGCTACGCGGCATCGGCACACCACGCAGTCGCGGCACTGCTAGGCGGCTCCCAAGCACCTCCTTCAGATTGCCACGTCAAGCCCTTCTTCCGCCAAATTGGGGCTGCCTGCAAGCGCCCGGGGGCTCCGCCGGGTAGGGCCTTGCCAGAAGCCGACCTAACCTTCGGCTCGGAATACCACCCCGGCTCCACCGCCGGCTCAGGGATGCTTCCAATGCACTGCACGCCCACCATCTGCAAGGTGGTCGTCACCAAGACCCTCATCGACGGCGGCGCCGGTCTCAACCTGCTCTCCGTGGAAGCTTTCAGCCTTCTTCACGTGCCGCTCGAATAGCTCGTCCTCAGCAAGCCCTTCACAAGGTTGGGCGGAGGAGCTGCTCACCCCTTGGGGTAGATCCGCCTCCCTGTCACCTTTGCCACGCAGGATGTCAGGTGGTGGATGCGACATATGCCAACGGGTGGCTTATCATTGTGGGAGCCAGTAAGACGTCGCCGGTGCCTGGAAACGGGATAAGGCGAAGGCATGCACGCCGGCAAATCTTACCCAGCTTCGGGGCTCTCCGTGGAGATAACACCCCTACTGCTGCTCTGCGGGGTCTCCGCATGATCACTAGATGGACAAGTAGCTACACAATGCTCCTTGAGCTGTTCGGTGGGAGGAGGAAGAAGGGCACGGCTAGCTTGCTTCTTCTCCTCGTGTGGTGTCTAAAACTAGCTGAGGGTCCAACCCTTTGCATGGGTGCCCCGTGGGGTTTATATAGGCCTACCCCCCGGGGGTACAATGGTAATCCGACTGGGCGCGGGGCCCAGCCATCTGTGACTGCGCTCGCCGGCTTCTGCGCCGGCTGGTGGGTCCCGCCGGCTGCCAACTCCTTGGCAACAGGCAGGCCCCACTGCCAAGGGTCTCGTCGGTGGTTGGTTACTGTTGCCTCAACCTGATGACAAGGGCTTCGTCGAGGTAAGCGTGGCTACAGTGCCGCCGTCCGGCGGGCGATCGCTGTAGCCTTACCGCGTCTTGTCTCCTTAATGGGGCGTCTCCTTCGAGGGGGAAGCGAGCCGGCTGCAGGGAGCCGGCCCCGTCTCAGGCCAACTGGGGGAGGCCTGGCTGCCTCCGGGCGTCTCTCTGCACGCAGGGGCCCACCGCCCGCGGGCCGTACTGGTAGCCCGTCATGGATGACATCAGGGTCAACATGGCAACAGTGCCGTGCCGGACAGGTCATGGCCACTCCGTACGGCGCACTGTGCCAGGCATGCTCCGGGATTCGGGGGTGGCAGGCTCTAATGTAGCCATGCCCCGTCTCATCGCCGCTAGGTGGATGCAAACTTTGAGGGTACGGTCTCGACCGCTTTGTGGGAGCCGGCTTCTTGGAGTCGGCCTTCTCGCGGCCGGCTTCTCGAAGTCGGCCCTCCCATGGCTTTCTTCATGAGGGCTAAAGTCGGGCCGCCTTCCGAAAGCCGGCCTGGGTGGCAGCCAGGAAGGGGAAGGCGGCTCCATGTCTTGGATTCTTGAGAGCCGGACGGGCTCGTAACTTTTTCAGAAGGGCCAGGGGAAGCCGGCTAGGCTACCCATGGCTATTTTCTCCGACAGTAGTCCCCGAAGCTGAGCGAGCTTCGAGGCTAATAAGGGGACGAGAAGCTTGGTCAGCTTCCTATCTTGCGGGGCCGGCTTTGCTTGTGCGCGCCAACTTCAGAGAGCTCCGCTTCTCGTAGGCGGGAACGCGGGCCACATGGCGAGGAAATCCTGCCAACGCACGCGTGCGATGGGACGTCGCCGCAGGCCCGGGCCCGCCACTCGCAGGCCTCGGTCCGAGCGCGGATCTTCCGTGGCCCACATGGACCGCTCGCCTTCCCGCGGCGGTTTTATTTCGCCGTTAGGGCGTAATAAACGCGGGACGTGGGGGAGTGGGCACGATCGATCCCCATGTTTCCCCACGCCGCGCCTCCTCGGCTCCGCCACGCGAGCCTATAAGTAGGGGGAGGAGGGGAGCGACAGAAGTTCGCACGCTCTCTCTCGCTCCGCCCCTTCTCGTCCTTGTTTCTTCCTCTCGTTGCCGCCGCAGCTTCCCGTCTCAGCACCGCCGCGCCTCCACATCGTCTTGCTCCCATGGCGCTGTCGAGCTCGTGGGACGGCTCCAACGTCCATGAGGACCATGTTGAGTTCCTCCGCCAGACTCGGCGCCTGCCCGACGCCAACCTCGTGCGGGTCCGCCTGGCGCCAGAGACGGAGATCTCGCCGGCGCCGGAGGAGGGCGAGCGGGTCGTCTTCCGCTCGCACTTCCTGCGCGGCTTCGGCCTTCCAGCGAGCGGATTCCTGCGCTCCTTCCTCAAGTTCTACAATCTTCAGCCGCATCATCTCACGCCCAACGCAGTGATGCTGCTGTCGGCCTTCGTCTCTCTCTGCAAAAGTTTCTTGGGGCTTCTCCCCACGCTGGAGCTCTGGGGGGAATTCTTCCAAAGCAAACTCGGCACCGCCATCGCTGGCGTGCCCTCCCCCTGTGGGGCCTTCATCGCAATGAGGAGGGCAGGCGAGAACAATCTGTTCCCGCCCATCCCCCTGATCCAGTCGGTGAAGATCTGGCAGAAGTCGTACTTCTACGTGAAGAACGTCGCCCAGCAAGGAGACCACGTCAACCTGCCGGCTTACATAGCCGGCCGGCCGGCTGGGAGGCAGCCCTCATGGAGTTTCCGGTCCCGGTGACTGTCTCAGGCCGGGAACACTGCCGTCTCCCGGCTTCGGGTGATGATCCAGTCAGAAGGCTTGAGCGGGGCCGACTTGGTGGCCGCCTTCGTGGAGCGCCGGATATCTCCTCTCCAAAGCCGGCCCCACATGATGTGCCAGATGAGCGGCCACTTCGACCCAAGCCGGCTAAGCACCAGGGAGATGCCTCATGCGGAGGTATCATACATGGTAAATTATATCTCCAATTGCAAGCTCGCAGAGGTCTGGCGATACGGCAAGGTGCCGTATTCTCGCGCCAACCCTCTGCCCGTGGTAAGCTTTCCTCTCTTTCTTCTTTCTGTTGGTAGCCGGCTTTATGATGGCCGGCTTCTGATCGGTCGGTTCTTCTTAGCAGAACCCCCTTCTTCCGCCGACGACTGGTGCAGCAGGGATAGAGCGCGAGTACGCCCCCGACCGCACGGCGGACGACGTCGACGACCCGGATTTGGGGGCGGCCGCCATGGAAGACGCCGTCGTGGGGGACAACGCCGAGCCCGGAGGCACAAGGCTCACCGCCAGCTTCGAGGACTGGCCGGATGATGCCGAAGCCGAAGTCGCCCCGCGTTGCCAGCCGGCGGCCGACCATCAAGGCGCGGGCTCGTCCACCGTGCCGGCTGCCAGCGGCGGCGCGCAGAAGCGCCGGGCCGCGTCAATCCTCTTCGGCAGTCGGCCGAAGAAGTCCAAAGCCTCCATCGCGGCGACCAAGTGAGACGAGGAGGCCGCTAAAGTGGCCCGCTTCCGCAAGGCGGTGAAGCACCCTCAGGCGGTCTCAGCGTAAGTCGTCGACTGCCTTGTCGCATGCTCTTCATTATTCTATTCTTGTTCGAACATTCTTCTTAACTTTTTCCCGCTTGCTGGACAGGGCGCCGCTTTCCCTTGAGCGGGGTCTGGGCGGCTCCGTAGTTGGGCCGACCGGAGGGTCTTCAAGCTCCCGCCGCGTGGACCCCCGCGCCGACCTCAGGAAGGCCACAGAGCGGAATGCCCATGAGGCGCGGGAGGAGCGCGAGGCGGCGGAAAAAGCGGCCGCCCAGGGGGCGAGGGAGCAGGCCGACGCGGCAGCCAAGGCCCAGGCGGAGGCGGCGACCGCGGAGACGGAGGCGGAGGGTTCGCGCAACCAGCCTCCGCTGCTTGCCATTCCCCTCCGAGCCGTGGCCCCTGACACCCCATTGCCCTTGGCGGAGGAAATCGTCCAAGACCCGCCACTGATGGAGAGGGGGGAGGACCCCGTGACCTTCGCGAGGAGAGCGCTGCCAGCAGCGCCAACTGGAGTGGGCCAAGGCGGCCAATCGTCAGCGGCGCCAGAGGAGCCGGCCGGGGGTGAGCCGGAGGACAGAGCCGGCCTCGAGGTGCAGCCGGTGACGCGTCGGCGCGCAGGGGGAGGCGCCGCTCCACCGGAGTCGCGCCGAGTTGCGGGCGCCGGTCAGTTGGCGGAGGCTCTGGAGACGGCCAGCACCGCCACGTCCGAGTGGACTCCCAGCGGGGGGACTGGCGAGCTAAATGCGGCGGCTCAAGAGGTCCGGAGCCGGCTTCAAGCTCAGGCCGCCCTGCTGCAGCAGTACACCCAAGAGTTCCTGTCGACGCGGGCTGTCATCCGGGTGAGTTTTTCATTCTTGGCCGCTTTGGTCTCTTGATTTCTTCCGTGGGGGCGCCTCAGCGCACCCACTGGGTGTAGTCCCCGAGATTCGGGATGACTGTTGCGCAGTCGGGTCGGATCTTTCTTGACGACTACCTTATTTTTGCTTCCCGTCTGAACTTCCAGGAATATCATAACTCCCGTGCTACCCGCCTCCAACTCCCAGGCTCAGGAGTTGCGTCGGAAGACCGACGACCTGGCCAACAGACGAAGTAAGTGCTTGATCTTGTCTTTCTCCTGTGGGGGCGCGTCAGCGCACCCATTGGGTGTAGTCCTCGAGATTTGGGCCGACTGCTGCGCAGTCGGGTCGGATCTTTCTTGACGACTACCTTATTGGTTTTCTTTTGTCTTTCGCGCTTTCAAGGGCCCACGCCGACTTGAGGAGGGAGCTCGGCGAAGCGCAGGCCGCGCTTCGTACCAAGGATGCCGAGTATGCGTCCTTGGGCCAGGAGCGTGACCACCTGGCCAAGAAGCTGGCTGACCAAGAGAAGAGCCACAAGGCGGCCCTGCAGAAAGCGCAGGATAGCGAGGCCGCCCTGAAGGCAGAGTTTGAGACCGAGGCGGCGAGCTGGGCTGAGACCGGGCGAGCACTGGATGAAGGCTTCGGCCGCATCGAGGACTTGATCGACGGTAAGCCGCCTTCCTCGCTCCTCTCCTGCCCCTTGGCGCCTGGTTTTTGGCCTGACTCGTGCTGCTGCTTGTTTCTTGTGTAGACTACTTTCCCGGCTACTCCGCCTTCGCCGCCCAAAGCATCGAGGCCCATCGTGAGGCGCGCCGTCAGGCGGGGGCCAATATCGCGCCGGACGCGAACCGGACTCTTGAGGAGCGGCTCTTGGCTGTCCAGGCGCGGTTGCAGCCGGCTCATCGGATGCTTCGCCGGCTCCAACGTGGGGCGCAGGTGTTGGCCGCCCTCTGGCCCGGCGAGACGATCCCCCGCACCCCAAGCCGGACTGCCGACTGGCTGGAGGTCGCAGTCGGTCGCTTTGAAGCTTGGAAGGCGTCGGCGGCCCGTCTTGGAGCCGGGCGGGCGTTGGAGTTCGTTCGAGCTTGGTACCCAGGGCTGAACCTGGACCAGCTGCGCACTTGGCGGCTGGAGGCCGACGCGGAGCTGGAGGAGGTGCGGCCGGCTATCGCCCAGCGTGCTTCGACGATCGCCGAGTGCACCGACATCAGTTTTTGCACCTGAAATCAATGATGACGGCGTTGCCCAGCCGGAGGAGTGGTTCGGGCTGAACCCGGCGGTGGGCGAGGACTCGGCAGAGGAGATCGCCTCCAGCGACGAGGGCGAGGATGACGAAGAAGAGGACGGCGAAGACGTCGAGCCGGCTAGTGGAACAACCGGCCGGCCTCAAGCTGACCGTGCCTCCAGCAACGAGGCGCGTGGAAGCGCGCCCTCTGCGGGAGGCGGTGATCAAGCCGAGGTTCGCCAGCCGGCCGCTCCTTCAGCCGGCACAACCGTCTCCGCCGACCAGCCCGACCTGCCGTCCTTATTTTTCCTGCTTGTTGTCTTTTTGAACAATCTTTATTAAGCTTTCGCAGTTCCACCCACTGGGGGTGTATCCAAACTATGTTGAATGCTGGCCTCTTGGAGGTCTTTTATGTAAATATTATTATGTGCATGTTTGGTTTCCATTCGCGTATGCTTTTTATCCTTAGGCTTTTTCCTTTGCCGCCTTCCCTCTTTGGGGAGGCAAGTACTCGAGCTTTCTTGGATTGAAGTGAAGTGAATGGAAACCGGCCGGCCGGCTACTCTGGTAGTCGGTCGGTGGTAGGCGGCAAACCGGCTTTCGTTATATTAGTCCGTTGGTCCCTGGCCATTTTTCGTGTGGGCATCCTTTCCTGCTTTTGACTCTTGCCAGCCGGACAGCCGGTTCTTCGAACTGCGACTTTGGCAAGAGCTAAGCCTGGGTGTCGGCACACTACTTGTCTGACCGCGGGTAGGACTTCTAATATAACTCCAGTCGGCCAGTCCCCGGGCCGACTAGTCGAACCCGGTGCCGGACGGAACAAGTAAATGAAATGACAAGGTCATAAGCATGATACTTTTCATTCATAGATAAAAGATGGCAGTCCCCGAGCCCTCCTCGGGGGGCCTATTGTCTCGTACTTAGTACAAAAGTTAGCGTGATACATACTGCATTTCAACTGTAAAATCTTCGAAGGAGGTTGGCGTTCCATGGTCGTTCCGACTCCTTGCCGGAGTCGTCTCTCTTTCGTGCCTTCGGCTTCTGCGCGTCGATCAGGTAGTAGGAGTCGTTGCCTAAGGCTCTGCTGATGACGAAGGGGCCCTCCCAAGGGGCCGAGAGCTTGTGCTGGCCGGCTGTTCGCTGGATCAGCCGGAGCACAAGATCGCCCTCTTGGAAGGATCTTGGCTTGACCTTCCGGCTGTGGTAGCGGCGCAACAGGCCCTGCTGGTAGATGGCAGACCGGCTGAGGGCTAACAGCCGGCTTTCTTCCAGCAGGTCGACGCCGTCTTCTCGTGCTTCCTTGGCCTCCGCTTCCGTGTACATGGTTACTCGAGGCGAGTCGAACTCGATGTCAGTTGGGATGACCGCCTCGGCACCATACAAGGAAGAAAGGGGTGAAGCCGGTTGACTTGTTTGGTGTAGTGCGCAGACTCCAGAGGACAGCCGGCAGCTCATCGAGCCAACAGCCGGCTGAACGCTCCAGTGGTACGACCAGTCGGGGCTTGATGCCGGAGAGGATGAGGCCGTTGGCTCGCTCGACCTGGCCGTTTGACTGCGGGTGGGCGACGGACGCTAAGTCCAGCCGGATACCTTGGGCTGCGCAGAAACGTGCCAAGGCTCCTTTGGCAAAATTCGTGCCATTGTCGGTGATGATGCTGTGTGGCACGCCGTACCGAGTTGTTATGTCTGCGATGAATGTCACAGCAGTCGGCCCATTCAGCTTCTTGATCGGCTTTGCCTCAATCCACTTGGTGAATTTGTCCACGGCGACGAGCAAATGCGTCATGCCGCGCGCGCCGTCTTGAATGGGCCCACCATGTCCAGTCCCCAAACGGCGAAGGGCCAGGTGAGGGGAATGGTCTTGAGTGCCGAAGCCGGCATGTGTTGCTTGGAGCTGAAGAGTTGAGCACCCTTGCAATATTTAACTAATTCTTTGGCGTCATCCAAAGCAGTCGGCCAGAAGAAACCATGGCGGAAAGCTTTGGCGACGAGTGATCTTGAAGCCGCATGGTGGCCGCATTCTCCTTGGTGAATGTCTCTGAGGATTGCAATGCCCTTCTCTTGCTCGACGCACCGTTGGAGGACTCCAGTGACACTGCGCTTGACGAGTTCTCTGTTGACGATTGTGTATGCTCCGGCTCGACGTTGGACTTGTCTTGCCTCTGTTTCGTCAGCCGGAGCAGATCTTGGTTTACTAGGAAGTTGAGGATGGACTGAGCCCATGACGGAGCCGCGACTTCTCCTGCTCAATGTGGCTACTGCCAGGGTGGGCGGGCTGGGTGGTGGATGCTGGAGTCGGCCGCCGGCTGTTGTGCTGGTGCAGTCCCCGGGCCGGCTACCGCAGTCCCCGAGCCGGGTGTGGCAGTCCCCGAGCCGGTTGCCGAAGTCCCCGGGCCGGCTGCTGGAAGTCTCGGGGTCGCCTGCTTGGTTCTTCGAGCCGGACCCGGCCGCGTGGGTCAGGCGAGGCACGAAGATGGAATCGGATCTGGAGACGGCTTGATAGATGGCTTGAGGAGGCGTTGTAGAGCAACGCCGGTTGGTATTGCTTGCCGAGTAGAGCCTATTCGAGCCAGGGCATCGGCTGGCTCGTTGTCGGCTCGCGGTACGTGGAGGAACTCGCATCCTTCAAAGTATCCGCTGAGTTGTTGGACCAGGAAGCGGTAGCTCGCCATATTTGCGTCCTTGGCGTCCCAGTCGCCGGATGATTGCTGGACCACCAGGTCCGAGTCGCCATAACATAGGATCCGGCGAATGCCAGAGTTCTTTGGCAAGCCGGAGCCCGTGTATGAGCGCCTCGTACTCGGCCACGTTGTTGGAGGCGGCAAAGTGGATCTGTAGCGTGTATCTGAGCTTGTCGCCTTTGGGAGAGGTAAGGACGACGCCGGCTCCCAAGCCGGTGCGCATCTTGGACCCGTCAAAGTGCATGCGCCAATGGGTGGAGTCGGGAGCCGGCGGCAGGTACTGGGTCTCGGCCCAGTCGACGAGGAAGTCGGCCAGTGCTTGGGACTTGATGGCGGTGCGGGGCTGGTAGAAGATTGTGTAAGGGGCCAGCTCGATGGCCCATTTCGCCACCCGGCCGGATGCGTCCCGGCTGCCTATGATCTCGGCCAAGCGGGGCGGTGCATACGACCATGACGGGATGCTCTTGAAAGTAGGGCTTCAGCTTCTTGGCGGTGAAGTACACGCCGTAACACATCTTCTGGTAGTGCGGGTAGTTCTGCTTTGAAGCGGACAGCACCTCGCTCAAATAATACACCGGCCTCTGGACCGGCTGGGCTCGGCCTTCTTCTGGGCGTTGGACTACGATGACGGTGCTGACCACCCGGCTGGTTGCGGCAATGTAAAGGAGCATGGGCTCTTTCTCAGTCGGCGCCGCAGGACGGGCGGCGTGGCCAGCATCTTCTTCAGCTCGTGAAAAGCTTGGTCGGCCTGGTCGTTCCACTCGAAGTGAGTGCTCTTCTTCATGAGGCGGTAGAGGGGGAGAGCTTTCTCTCCGAGCCGGCTGATGAAGCGGTTCAAGGAGGCCAAGCATCCGGTGAACTTTTGGATGTCTCGAAGCTTGGTGGGGATCGCCATTCTCTCGATGGCCTTGATCTTCACCGGGTTGCATTCGATGCCGCGTTCGGAGACCAGGAAGCCTAGGAGCTGGCCGGCTGGCACTCCGAACACGCATTTCTCGGGGTTGAGCTTGATTTGGAACCGGCGTAGGTTCTCAAACGTTTCCTTGAGGTCTCCAGCAAGGTGCCGCGCTTCTCCGTCTTCACCACGATGTCGTCCACGTAGTGAGCGTTTCTGCCGAGTTGCTTGAGGAGGCACTTCTGCATGCAACGCTGAAAAGTGGCACCGGCATTTCTCAAGCCGAATGTCATAGTCAGGTAGCAGAAGGCTCCAAATGGCGTGATGAAGGCGGTCTTCAGGCGGTCGTCCGGATCCAGCTTTATCTGGTGATATCCTGAGTAAGCATCCAAGAAACTCAACAGCTCGCATCCGGCTGTGGAGTCTATCACTTGGTCAATCCTTGGCAGGGCAAAGGGATCTTTGGGGCAGGCCTTGTTGAGGCTTGTGTAGTCTATACACATGCGCCACTTGTTGTTCTTCTTTAGCACGAGGACCGGGTTGGCGAGCCACTCTGGAAAGAAAACTTCCATAATGAAGCCGGCTGCCAGAAGCCGGGCTATCTCCTCCCCTACAATCCTGCGTTTCTCCTCCGACAGTCGGCGAAGGGGTTGTTTGACTGGCTTTGTCTTCTCGGACGTGTAGTTTGTGCTCGGCGAATTTCCTCGGAACACCCGGCATGTCCTTGGGGGACCATGCAAAGATGTCCCGATTCTCACGGAGGAAATCGGCGAGCTCGCCTTCCTATTTGCTGTTCAGGTTTGCCCCGATGACGGCAAACCTCTCTGGGTGCTCGGGGTCAAGAGGTATCTTCTTCGTCTCCTTGGCCGGCTGGAAAGATCCTTGAGCATCATGCTCCTTGGGGTCGGGGGACACGGCCGACTGCTTGCCGGCTATGGCCACGACTCGGTCCATCATCTTCTTTTCTTCGGCAATCACAAGGGACTCGGCCAGCCGGCTGCTGGCTGCCGCGCACTCAGAGGACTTCTTGTAATCGCCGGCTACGGTGATGACGCCTTTGGTGCTTGGTATCTTCATCTTGAGGTATGCATAGTGGGGAACTGCCATGAATTTGGCCAAGGCAGGTCGGCCAAGCAACGCATGGTAAGGGCTCTCCAGGTCCACCACTTCAAACCATATTGCTTCCCGGCGGAAATGCTCCTTGTCCCCAAAGAGGACATCAATCTTGATCTTGCCAATGGGGGCGCAGGACAGGCCGGGTACGATGCCATGGAACACTGTCCGAGTAGGCATGAGCTGCTTCGTCTTGACATTTAGCTTTTCCAGGGTGTCATGGTACAGGATGTTGATGCTGCTCCCGCCATCTATCAGCCCACGGGAGAAGCGGGCGGCGTGTCTGTCCGTTGCAAGGGTGGCTTCCAGGACCAACCCATAAGAACTGGGAGACGTCATCACCTCTGGATGGTCGGCCCGGCTCCAGCTGATGGGCTTTTCTGACCAATGCATGTGTCCGGCGGGGTTGGCAGCGACCACGCTGACTTCCTGGTGCTCTCGGCGTTTGCTGCGCCGGTCTTCGGGCTGGCTTGTAAAGACGATGTAGGTTGCTTGCTCGTCGGGGAATTCGTCGTGCACAGCTCCGACTGCGGGCCGAGCGGCCAGAGACGGCGGGCCGGCAGGCGGAGGCGGCGTGAGCCCCTCGCCTTTGGAGATTCGGGTGAGCCAATGACACTTCCGGGTTGTGTGGTTGGACGGCTTCGCGCCGCTGTGGAACTTGCACGGGGCGTCGAGAGTTTGCTCGTAGGAGAAGGCCGGCTGCCAAGCCGGCCTGCCGCCCTTGGGCTTCTTGGGCGCGGGTCGCCCTTCAGGTGGCACGTCTTCAACTGTGGCCACCTGCCGACTGGCGGGAGGCGGCGCGGGGCCCTTGCGCTTGTGGTCGTTCGAGTGTGGGCGTCGGCCGGAATCCCCAGCCATCGTCTTGGGTGCCGGGTTGAGTACTTTTCCAGACGCGTCTACCCGAAGCTCGGTCTTCATCGAGGAGTCGGCGGTGGCGTACTTGTCCGCTATGTCCAGAAGCTCGTCGAGGGTAGTCGGCTCGTCGCAGAGGAGCTTGTGCTTGAGGAGGGTGCCTTCTCGGCATCCGGCTGTGAAGTATTCTATGGCTTGCACCTCGTGCACCCCTTCGCAAGAGTTGCGGAGCTCGGCCCAACGCGTGAGGTAGTCGCGAGTGGACTCGGCGGGGCCTTGTACGCACAAGGAGAGCTGTCTGGGCTTGGGAGCCCGCTTGTAGGTGCTGGTGAAGTTGCGGATGAAAGCTTCGGTGAAATCTAGCCAGCTGTTGATGCTGCGCGGCTTGAGGCTGTTGAGCCAAGTCCGCGCCGTGCCTTGCAGCATGAGGGGCACGTACTTCACGGCAACGCGCCGGTTGCCGTTGGCTATGCTAACCACCATGGAGTAGTCGATCAACCAATCTTCTGGCTTCACGGAGCCGTTGTACTTGGGCGTGTCTCTTGGGAGCGAGAACCCTTTGGGGAAGGGCTCGTCGCAGATGCCGGGGCCGAAGCAAGGCGGAACGACATCGCCTTCTTCTTCCAGCGCTAGGGATCGCGCCAGGCGGTCGATCCGATGGCGGGCGTCGTTCTCGCCGACTCCTTCGCGGCGACCTAGTCGGCCGCTGAGAGTCGGGTGCACCACTGGCGGCGGGGTGGGATATCTCTCTCCACGGGGTCGAGGCGGAGGCGGGTTGCCCCGCCATTCCATGGCTCGGGGATGGCCGTCTGCGTCTCGCTCGATGGAGATTCGGGTTCGGCTTCTGCTGGCAGCCGGCTCTTTCTCGCGTCGCGCGCGGTCTCTGCCCACAGTCGGCGTCCGGGACGTCGCGCCGTGATCTCGGCGCGGGGGAGGGCTTTCCGCGCGGACGTCGGCTTCGTGCCGCTGCGCGGCTACATCAATCAGTTGCTGGATGCGTCGGGCCATGTGGGGAAGTTCTTCGGCCCCCTGTCTGTCCAGCTCATCTACGGCCGCCTGGGCGGCGCGCAGGTTCTCGAGTGGAGTGGCGTAGACTGGGCGGTCGACTCCCAGCGTGTCGGTGATGACGGCGCCGCGTTGCTTGACAATGCCGGCCCGGCTTGGCCCGGCCGGGGCCGGCGTGCAGAAGGCGGCGCAGTCAGCTTCGCGCTGGTAGGCCTCAGTGAGGCGTCTCACGGAAGCCAGCCTCCGACCCTCTGCGAGGAGGGCGAGGCGGCGCGCCTCCAGTGCTTCGTCGTCGGCATCAGCCGGGAGGGGGGTGGACAAGTCGTGGGCCGCCGCGTGCGGGGTATCGTGGGCGCTCACGTCAGTAGTGCCGTCGTGGCCGATGACCATCACCTCGGTGGTGACAGCGTCGCAGCCACCGGCTCGGGGAAGCGGGTCGTTGTAGATCGCGACATTGGTGGGGAAGGTGTCGAACGAGGCCGTGTCGGAGTCGACAGGCATCGGATCGGTGGAGCCAACCGACTCCAGATCCACAGCGGGCTCGCTGGAGACATGGAGCTGGCCGAGGAGGTTGGTGAGGTGGTCGGTGCCCGCATCGGAGGCGAGCTCGTCGGAGAAGAGGGTCTTGTCGAGGAGATCAGCGAGGCTGCTCGCTGCGCAGGCGTTGGTGACGCCTTGCAGCGCGTCGTGGCAAGCGCCATCGGGCGTGCCGGGCTGGCTACGCTCGTGGGGGAGGAAGAGGGTTCCCGTCCAGAACAGGTCTCCGGACGACGGTGCACCTGGCCCCATGGTGGGCGCCAAATGTCGGGTGGTGGGTGCGACATATGCCAACGGGTGGCTTATCATTGTGGGAGCCAGTAAGACGTCGCCGGTGCCTGGAAACGGGATGAGGCGAAGGCATGCACGCCGGTGAATCTTACCCAGCTTCGGGGCTCTCCATGGAGATAACACCCCTACTGCTGCTCTGCGGGGTCTCCGCATGATCACTAGATGGACAAGTAGCTACACAATGCTCCTTGAGCTGTTCGGTGGGAGGAGGAAGAAGGGCATGGCTAGCTTGCTTCTTCTCCTCGTGTGGTGTCTAAAACTAGCTGAGGGTCCAACCCTTTGCATGGGTGCCCCGGGGGGTTTATATAGGCCTACCCCCCGGGGGTACAATGGTAATCCGACTGGGCGCGGGGCCCAGCCATCTGTGACTGCGCTCGCCGGCTTCTGCGCCGACTGGTGGGGCCCGCCGGCTGGTGGGTCCCGCCGGCTGCCAACTCCTTGGCAACAGGCAGGCCCCACTGCCAAGGGTCTCGTCGGTGGTTGGTTACTGTTGCCTCAACCTGATGACGAGGGCTTCGTCGAGGAAAGCGTGGCTACAGTGCCGCCGTCCTGCGGGCGACCGTTGTAGCCTTACCGCGTCTTGTCTCCTTAATGGGGCGTCTCCTTCGAGGGGGGAAGCGAGCCGGCTGCAGGGAGCCGGCCCCGTCTCAGGCCGACTGGGGGAGGCCTGGCCGCCTCCGGGCGTCTCTCTGCCCGCAGGGGCCCACCGCCCGCGGGCCGTACTGGTAGCACGTCGTGGATGACATCAGGGTCAACATGGCAACAGTGCCGCACCAGACGGGTCATGGCCACTCCGTACGGCGCATTGTGCCAGGCGTGCTCCGGGATTCGGGGGTGGCAGGCTTTACTGTAGCCATGCCCCATCTCATCGCCGCTTGGTGGATGCAAACTTTGAGGGTACGGTCTCGACCGCTTTGTGGGAGCCGACTTCTTGGAGTCGGCCTTCTCGCGGCCGGCTTCTCGAAGTCAGCCCTCCCATGGCTTTCTTCATGAGGGCTAAAGTCGGGCCGCCTTCCGAAAGCCGGCCTGGGTGGCAGCCAGCAAGGGGAAGGCGGCTCCATGTCTTGGATTCTTGAGAGCCGGACGGGCTCGTAACTTTTTCAGAAGGGCCAGGGGAAGCCGGCTAGGCTACCCATGGCTATTTTCTCCGACACAGGATAACTATTGCTCCGAGCTGGTGGACTTTGACATCGCCCGCATTGGTCTCCCGTACAATGCCATCCTCAGGTACCCGGCCCTCGCTCAGTTCATGGCGGCAACTCACCCGGCCTACAACCTCATGAAGATGCCAGGAAGCAAGGGCGTCCTCACTATCTAAGGGGACGCTAAGGAGGCCATGATGGCGCTCAGGCTCACCTTCAAGACCGCGGCAGCAGTGCAGCCAGCCGGCGCCGGTGCGTCGGAGGCCAAGGAGGCCGCGCCCACCAAGAAAAAGCAGTTGTTCACCCAAGACAAGGCAGAGACCAAGCAGGTGCCGGTCAACGAGGATGGGTCTTCAGGAGCCACCTTCACCATAGGAACCGGCCTTAACCCGGGGCAAGAAGAAGCTTTGGTGAGGTTCTTGCGCGCGAACAAGGAGATATTCGCGTGGGAGCCCGACCAACTGGTAGGGGTCCTGAGAGAGGTAATCCAGCATCATCTAAAGGTGTGCCCCAATGTACGCCCCGTGAAGCAGCGAGCAAGACGGTAGTCCACTGAGAAGCAGGCCTTCATCGTCCAAGAGACACGCAAGCTGGAGGCGGCAAGTACAATCCGAGAAGTTCGATACCCCGAATGGCTGGTGAACCCCGTTGTGATGCCGAAGAAAGGCGGGAAGGAACGGATATGCGTCGACTTCACCAATCTAAACAAAGCCTGCCCCCAAGACCCGTTCCCCCTTCCGCGCATCGATCAAATCGTCGACTCCACCGCCGAGTGCGACTTGCTGTGTTTCTTGGATGCATTCTCTGGATACCATCAGATCAAGATGGCGGTGGAGGATGTGGAGAAGACGGACTTCTTGACACCATGTGGGGTGTACTGTTACACCTGCAGCATCCGACGCGGCGGCCATCTTCCCCGAACACCCTCACGAAGAGGGTCGACCTGCCGTCATACTTGAAGTGGAGCGTGCACCGCCTGCCCAGGCCGCACGCGCGGGCAAACGTCTGCCAGCCGCGGGCCAGGGCTATGTTGCCCGCGGCAGAAGTCTCGACCGCGACCCAGGAGGCCTTGCTGCAGCAACCATCCGCGTGCAACCAGAGCCCCCCTGGACCAGGGGCAGGCAGCTCGGCGACAAAGAAGCACGGAAGCTGGAGCCAGTTGCCAGCCGGGTTTTCTGACCAAACAACGAACTCCGGCGACGCCTCCGCTGAATGGAAGCGCGGGCGGCGAGGCCTCGCTACCATCGCGCACCTCCCCCGGTGACTGGACCACCATGGTTGGGACGGCCCCCTCCGCATGCCGTGGCACCGCCTCGACGATGGGCCACGGCGGGGGTCGCAGCGTGCTTGCGCGGGCGGCCGCGACCGCGCTTGGGCGTCGGGGAACCAGGGCCCTCGCGAGGGGCCTTACCCTTCTCGGCGGCAGAAAACTTCCTTTGAGGTGCAATCGGAGGCACTGCAAGCAATGGAGCGAGAAGGAGGAAGCAAGCAAGGAAGAGATGGGCAACGGGGGCTCCGCCCCCCTCCCCATTTGTAGCAAGAGAAGGCCAACCGGTGTCTCCCACGATTACAGGGAATGATGGTTTCCCTTGCATGTCGCAGGGACTTGTCAAGTCATGCAGTCGTCGAGGCAGCGTGGGGAAGCGGAGACGCCACATCCAATCAACCGCCATGCGTCAACCAAGGCTGCAGGCTTTGGGGGCCCGCGGTGCTCCGAACTTGACCCTTGGCTTCGCCGTGAAGCCAAGCCCGCGCGCACCTTGGGCCCGGGGGCTACTGTCGGCATCCTGGGAACGGGGGTCCCTAGACTTGCCTGCCTGCGGCCCGCGGCGTGGCTGAGCCAGCAGGCCATACGGCCCATCTTCTCCAACAAAGCACCCAAGACCCTCGCGAGGGGCCAGGCCTCGCAAGGCGGATGACACAAGACCTCCTCTGGAGTGGCCTAGCTAGGCAGGCTCACGAGGAGCGGAGATATCAAGGTGAGGTGAACCTCACGAGGTTCTCGTGACGTGAGCCGTGACGATCGACACCACGCGGGCGCCAAGCGGGCGCCAGCGCGCACAGCGTCCTTGTTTCCTCTTTGGTGCAAAGGGAGCAAGCGCAGCCACGGAATATCGAGGCATCAGGCAAAGGTTGTCATTTCGATACAACAAGACCAAGACCAAGGACTGCAAGACGGAGGTCATCGTGGAGCCCAGAACAGCGTCACCACCAAAACATTGTGTAGGCGAAGACTACTTTTGTTAGGATAGCTTGTACTGGCTATCCCCCTTCAAATTAGCCCGCCATTGTTGGCTTCCTTCCCGCTCGATATTTGGGAAGAGGACCAGGGCCTCTATAAATAGGACTAGCCACCACAGGGAGATGGGAGATCGGATCTTGGCTAGGGAGGAGCTGAGCTAGAGAGAGACCACCCCCACACACACAAGCTCGCCGAGCACAAGAACGCCTCAACCTCGAGAGGCCGTTCTTCCCTTGTATTGTTCATCATTAGCCCAAGAGGCAATCCACCACCACACTGGAGTAGGGTATTACACCACAACGGTGGCCCGAGCCAGTATAAACACTGTGTCCATCTGTGTTGTGAGTTCGTCGAGTTCGTCCGTGAGATCCTAGCAAGCTAGAGCATAGATCGGTTGGAGGGAAAGACTTCGCGTGCACCCCAGTGTTCGAACCTTAAGGGTTTGCCGGGACCACATACCCCGGCAATGTCGGCCGGATCAACCTTGTCTTTATAAAACTTCAGCTCCTCTGTGGCACAAACCGACTCAGCGTAAGCCGCATCACCCTCTTCATACTCCAAAGCAATCTTCCTGCTCCCATGTACTGTGATGGTCCCCCTGTGACCCGGCATCTTAAGCTGTAAATAAACATAACACGGCCTCGCCATGAACTTAGCATAAGCCGGACGCCCGAACAGGGCATGATACAGACTCTTGATTTTCACCACCTCAAAAGTCAATGTTTCTGACCTTGAATCATGATCATCTCCAAAAGCCACCTCTAGGGCTATCTTGCCCACTAGATACGCAGACTTACCGGGCACCACACCATGAAAAACGGTGTTCGACGGTTTAAGATTCTTATCTGTCAACCCCATACGGCGGAAGGTATCATAGTAAAGAATATTAATACTGGTTCCCCATCCATAAGCACCTTGGTGAACTTATACCCCCCAACTTGAGGTGCCACCACTAAGGCCAGATGACCCGAATTATCAACCCAGGGTGGGTGATCCTCTCTACTCCATAAAATGGGCTGCTCAGACCAGCGCAGATACTGAGGCACTGCCGGTTCAACAGAGTTTACTGCCCTCTTGTGAAGCTTCTGATCGCGTTTACACAAGCTAGTGGTAAAGACATGATACTGCCCGCTATTCAACTGCTTCGGATTGCTCTGATAACCCGACTGCTGTTGCTGCTGATTCCCCTGATGGTTATAACCTCCTTGATTGCCCTGGTTCCCTTGATGGCCATGTCCGGTTTGATTGCCTTGGAATCCGGAGCCGAAGCTGCCACCTCCATAACCCGGCCCATGAAAACTGCCTCCTGAACCGCCGGGCAGGCCATTGTCATATTGAAACATATTGGAATTCTTGAACTCCCGCATAATGAAACAATCCTTCCAAAGATGTGAAGTTGGCCTATCCTTCGATCCATGCTTTGGACAAGGCTGATTTAACAGGCGCTCCAGATTGGGCCTGACCCTCCACCCCTCTGGGGATGTTTACCCTTACGACGCTGACCGTTTTCCTAAGCATTGGTGTTAGCCACAAATTCCAAACTATTGTCTGTCTTGCGCTTACCATTATTGCCATGAGCTGCCGGATTGTGCTGCTGCCCCTTCGTATTGTCGTTCTTTTTCCCTTTCCCCAGTTTGTCATCCTCAGACTCAAGGTCTTTGGTACTATCTGAATTGGCGTATTTCACCAAAGCAGCCATAAGGGTTGACATGTCATTGCAGTGACGCTTGAGCCTCCCTAGCTTCAGTTTTAATGGCATAAACCGGCAATTGCCCTCCAACGTCGAAACTAATGTATCTGCATTAATGCGGTCCGATGAATGCAAAATAGCTGAGACTCGCTTCACCCAATGTGTCATAGACTCTCCCTCCTCTTGAACACAAGCGGCTAGGTCCACAATTGACATAGGCTGCTTACATGTATCTTTGAAATTCTGGATAAACCGGTGTTTTAACTCACCCCATGACCCGACAGAGTTAGCTGGTAAGCTCTTTAACCAAGTACGAGATGTCCCCTCCAACATCATGGTGAAGTATTTAGCACACACCGCTTCATCCACGTCCAGCATCTCCATCGCCATCTCATAACTCTCCACCCATGACTCTGGCTGCAAATCGGCAGTGTAATTGGGCACCTTATGAGGGCCTTTAAAATCCTTGGGCATTCGTACATTACGCAAGGTGGGGGTAAGACACGGTACCCCCAAAGAACTGAAGACCACGCCTGGCTCCACTAAAGCGGTAGGGCGAACCGGAGTAGGTTGACGAGCTGCATGCAAAGCTGCTAACTCAGCTTCTCGACGTGTGTCGGTGTCAAAACCGGCGGATCTCGGGTAGTGGGTCCCGAACTGTGCGTCTAGGCCGGATGGTAACAGGAGGCAGGGAACACAATGTTTTACCCAGGTTCGGGCCCTCTTGATGGAGGTAAAACCCTATGTCCTGCTTGATTAATATTGATGATATGGGTAGTACAAGAGTAGATCTACCACGAGATCAAGGAGGCTAAACCCTAGAAGCTAGCCTATGGTATGATTGTTGTATATGGAGTTGATTGCCTACGGACTACAACCCTCCGGTTTATATAGACACCGGATAGGGTTAGGGTTACACAGAGTCGGTTACAATGGTAGGAGATCTTGAATATCCGCATCGCCAAGCTTGCCTTCCACGCCAAGGAAAGTCCCATCCGGACACGGGACGAAGTCTTCAATCTTGTATCTTCATAGTCCAGGAGTCCGGCTGAAGGTATAGTCCGGCTACCCGAACACCCCCTAATCCAGGACTCCCTCAGTAGCCCCCGAACCAGGCTTCAATGACGATGAGTCCGGCGCGCAGATTGTTCGGCATTGCAAGGCGGGTTCTTCCCCAAATCCTGTGTACCTGTAGGAATAATGTCCGATTTTTGTAATGTAGCGCTCCTCGGCTCCCCCGCCCAATAATGGCCGTCTTCCACGTGTCAAACGAATGCGAAAAGCCAGGGCATTTTTACATCCATGCCCCTAGCCGTATAAACGAGCCGCCTATTTAACGGGATGGGGATTTATGTCCAAACTACATCTTCTCCTCTCCGCGAGTTATCATCAGAGCGCTTCCAGCAAAGGTCCATTCCAACATGACCAGCCGTCGCAGCTCCTCCCCTCGCCCCTCCGGTCCCAAACCCGGGGACTGGGAGAGTTGCACCATCCCGCATAGCGAGTTAGTGTCGCCTCAGGCCAAGGGATTTCTCCCTCAGGCATACATGGTCCCGGTCCGAGCCGGTCTCGCCACCTATAATGGCGGAAAACAAGCGGAGAGCACCCCCAATCCTTCTAAAGGAGAGCGGGTGTGCCTCGTCCCCTACATAATAAGGGGACTGGGGTTTCCAATTCATCCATTTCTCCGCGGGCTTCTGGAGTTCTACGGCCTCCAGCTGCACAATCTCACGCCCGCCTCTGTATTACATATTGCGGGTTTCGTTGCCCTTTGCGAGCTATTTTTAGGCATTGAGGCTCATTTCGCGCTGTGGAAGAGGTTATTCTTCCTGGTGCCCCGTTCTCGAGAGGGGTCTATATACCAAGTGGGCGGAGCCGAAGTATGGCGCATCGCCGGGACCGGATACCTATCCGGAACCCCAAAGAAGGCGTCCGAGGACTGGCCTTTGGAATGGTTTTACATAGATGACGTCCCGCTACCGGACCCTATCCGGGTCGGTCTCCCTGAGTTCAATAGTGCCCCATTGAAGAAACGCTTGAGCTGGCGTCCGCGGAGCTCTCAGAAAGAAAGCGACAGAGACGTCCTTTACCTGATGGGCCGGATAAGACTGTTGGCTCATTCCAAACTAACCATGATTGGAGTCATGGCTGCATGCATTATGCGAGGGGTGCAGCCGCTTCAATATAGAGGCCACCCCATGTGGGATTTCAACGGGGAGGATGACGCCACCCGTTACGGTCGTAAGGGGCCGTCCTCAGTTGCCACCCTAGTAAAGATCTTATCCTCTTTGTACAAGGGAGAAAGGGAGGAATTCCTCCGCGTCAATCCGCAGACCGTATTTACTATGTACGATCCTCCAAGTTGGGTAAGTGAATAATTGCGCTTGCCCGTCTGTTTTATACTCCCACGATTAGATATGTAGTCTAACGACTTTAGTGCAGGAACTGCGATAGGAGGTAAAGGATATAAACAGCCGCCCTCCATAGCCCGAGGACCCAGAACGGTCCCTCGATCCGGACTCCGAAGAGGACCCGGACATATCGGTGGAGCTTATCGACGGGGTGTTCCATCAGCTAAGCAAGGACAATACCTTGGTAGCCATCACGGCTGATTACCCAGGGTTAATCCTGGCCTCCCAGGTGACAGAAACCAGAGTCTCATTCCCTTGAGAGAGATTCCACTCTCACGTATTCTGGTGTTTCTGACGACAACCGTGTTTTGCAGGGGAGATTTCCGAGGCAGGAGGCCGAACCTGCGGCGGCTAGCCAACGAGGGGCCGCAGGACCCCGTGGGGCAAAAAGGAATGCAGTCCGACTGAGATGCCGGCGCAAAGGTATAGCGCACCCTCTGTTTCCCTGGTGTTATTCTGTCAGGGCATATTAACGTTCGTGCTATCTTCAGAACAAAGAGACCTCGCCGGACTACTTCCGGAGAGGTTGCCAATCGCGCCCCCACCAGCCAGGCTCCAACGTCTGGCGAGGAAGCGGAGGCGAGCACAAGGCATGCACCGGACGCTCCTCTGACAGAGGATGCGGACAGGCTGTCTGCCACAAATTCTGAAGTGGAGAGTGCCATGAACCATAGGCGTCGCCGGATAGTTCTACGCGACGCTTGTTTCTCCCAAGAGGCTTTAGATGCCTTTAATTCGGGAGATGCGTACCTCCGTGCCGCTCAAAATGGTTTAGCCAGAGCCACGGAGCAGTATGTAAAAGACATACGGGTAAGAAAATTTTGGTCAAATATAGATATACCACTAGCCCCCGAGACTTGAAACAGTTAGAGCAACTTATTTAAGGATCATTTAATAAGAAGGTTCTTACAGAGAAGAATATTGTACTGTCCCAGGAGCTGGAAAAGTGCAAGGCCCAACTAGAGGCCGCACTAGCCGCAGCAGGGGAGCCCAAAGAGACCCCCTCAGGTAAGATACACTTCAAAAGATTAGTATTGTGCGGTGTGTGTGCAAATCTGACAAATCATGTTGCAGATGGCGCCGAACTCGATCCGGAAAAGCAACAACTCTTACGCCGGCTAAAGTCCGGTGAGAGTACGTTGACAAAGGTGAGGCGAGAGAAGAATGATCTTCAGGATGCCAACACCAGGCTGGACGTCGAACTTAAAGATGTTCGTGGCCAGCTGTCAGACTCCACGAGGGAGAATCGGCAGCTTCGACGTGGCATATTCAGTAAGTGCTTGAACGAACTTTGAAAAAAAAGAGTTCGGCGAGGAAGTCGACTAACAGAGTAATGTCTGTAGGTATGCTCACAGGTCGTCCTGCAGAGGAGATGCCCGGTTCTACGGGTGACCTTCTTCCCGAACTCATGCAACTGCACGAGCGAATTCGGCAGGCGATGCGAGGTGTTTCCCAAGCCTTATGGCCTTCCCACTCCATGCCCGAGGGCCTTGGAGAGCTTGCGGAGAAGCTGAAGGGAGCTCGGCGGCGCTTCCGGTTGTGGAAGATATCGGCCTGCCGACAAGGCGCTAGGGAATCCTGGGCCATGGTGAAGACCCGCTTTACGAAGTCTGACCCAAACCACATGGCCGAGGTCGGACCAGTGGGGCCTGACGGGAAGGAGATCCCCGTGAGCTTAGTATACGGCCAAGTAGAGTTGGCCGCGAAGTATTCCCAGCAGGACTGTAAATTAGACAGCCTGTTAGATGGTATAGAAGAGGAATACAATCAGTCAAAATGACTATGTAATTTTGAATTGACATGTGTAATGCCTTCTAGCCGGATTGTAGATCGTTTGTCGTTGCCAACCTTTTCGCTTCAACCTCGGGACCTGACGGTCTGGAGTGTGTCCGAATACCATAGCGGTTATATAAGAACCGTGGTATGCGTGGAGACCAGGCGTAGGGGTCATTAGTGCTTTATCAGACAAGTGCCCAACTAGTTATGTTATATTACATGGTTAGTAAGAAACATCTTCCAGAGAGAATAGTTCCGTTAGGGGTTCCTTTCGCTAGGAGGCATGCCCTAAAGTGCATGTCCGGACTGCGTAAAAAGACGCAGAAAAAAGCATCTGGGGGCGCATAAAATGAGTAAAAGGATCATCTTTTATCTCACCGACCGAATATTCCCTTAAGAACGCTAGCTTTCGGCTTCACCCAGTCTGAGGTACACATCCGGCTGACCCGGCAGTAACAATCGCAGAGGTGCTCCCTTTACCGCCTAGCCGAACAATCGGGAACGTAGGGGTAAGCACAGGAGCCAGGAAACCCAGCTTGGCCAAAACTTAAGTCATATCGATGCATATAATGGTGAAGAAAAAGGTATATGCGGAAGTTTGACGCATGTGTTGGGCGTGAAGCCCGTATAAATAAGCTTCTGTTAAAGAAGCCCCCAGGTTTAATAAGCGCGAGTGACGCATCACTAGATGAGCCTTTAAGGGCTATAAAGGAAAAGAGGGGAAGGAGAGAAATGTAAGACAGAAAAATGCAAAAAAAAATGGACAGAGGAAGGAGACGAACACAGAGTTCGGCGCTAGGCATAGAATCTTCGGAGACGGGTGGCGTTCCACGGGTTCGGCTCGAGTCGGTTATCCGACGCATCTCGCGGGTGGTACGCCCCGCCAGTCAGGACTTGGTGGATTATGAATGGACCTTCCCACTTGGGCTCGAGTTTGTCCTTTTTCCTATCCGGCAGGCGTAGAACTAGTTCGCCAACATTGTAATTTTTGGCCCGTACTTCTCTGCTTTGATATCTTCGGGCCTGCTGTTGATAAAATGCGGAACGGGCTTTTGCCACGTCACGCTCCTCCAGGGCGTCCAAGTTGTCCAACCGATCGAGCTCGGCTTCTCTTTCTTCGTACATGCGCACTCTAGGTGAGTCATGAATTATGTCGCGGGGTAGAACTGCCTCTGCGCCGTACACCATAAAAATGGTGTGTATCCGGTGGTGCGATTTGGCGTGGTCCGCAGCCCCCATAGCACGGAGTCGAGCTCCTCTACCCAGTGCGTGTTAGATTCCTTGAGGGACCGCACCAATCTGGGTTTAATGCCACTCATGATAAGACCATTTGCACGTTCGACCTGGCCGTTGGTTTGTGGGTGATAGACGGAAGCATAATCGAGCTTGATGCCCATGTTTTTGCACCAGAGTTTTACCTCATCGGCGGTAAAGTTTGTACCGTTATCGGTTATGATGCTGTGGGGGACGCCATAACGGTGTACAACCCCGGATATGAAGTCTATCACAGGTCCGGATTCGGCCGTTTTAACAGGCTTGGCTTCTATCCATTTGGTGAATTTATCCACCATGACCAGTAAGTATTTTTTCCTATCGGTCCCACCTTTAAGGGGTCCGACCATGTCAAGCCCCCAGACCGCAAAAGGCCAGGTGATGGGTATAGTTTGGAGTGCGGTGGGTGGCATATGGCTTTGGTTGGCAAAAAGTTGGCAACCAGCGCATCGTTGGACTAGGTCCTGAGCGTCTGCCCGGGCCGTCGGCCAATAAAAGCCTGTACGGAAAGCCTTGCTAACAAGGGACCGAGCAGCGGCGTGGTGACCACCGAGTCCGGCATGAATTTCAGCCAGAAGGTTCCACCCTTCCTCTTCGGAGATGCACCTTTGAAGGACTCCGGTAGTGCTTTTCTTATAAAGCTCTCCCTCATGGACTCTATAGGCTTTAGATCGCCGCACTATGCAGCGGGCCTCGTTTTGGTCCTCCGAGAGTTCCTGCCTAGTAAGGTAGGCTAGGAATGGTTCTGTCCACGGGGCGATGACCGCCATTATTACATGGGCTGAAGGTGTAATTTCATTGGCAGAGCCTCCAATTGTGTCAGATTGTTCGGCGTCGAGTGGTGCGGCTGGGTCCGGGCTGTTATTTGCGGGTTACCCCTCCCATGCTACGGATGGCTTGAACAATCTTTCCAAAAAGATGTTGGGGGGACTGCATCGCGTTTTGCTCCGATGCGTGCCAGGACGTCCGCTGCTTGATTGTTTTCTCGGGATATATGGTGAAACTCCAGCCCTTCGAACCGAGCTGACATTTTTAGGACGGCGTTGCGGTAAGCTGCCATTTTTGGGTCCTTGGCATCGAAGTCTCCATTTATTTGGGATATCGCGAGGTTTGAATCCCCGCGTACCTCTAGGCGCTGGATACCCATGGATACTGCTATCCGGAGACCATGTAGGAGGGCCTCATATTTGGCTGCATTGTTGGAATCCATGTACATGATTTGGAGCACATATTGGACTGTGTCTCCTATGGGGGACGTCAGGACGACGCCAGCCCCCAGTCCGGCCAACATTTTGGAGCCGTTGAAATGCATAATCCAGTTTGAATATGTGTCGTACTCTTTAGGGAGCTCGGCCTCCGTCCATTCTGCGACGAAGTCGGCCAAAACTTGCGATTTAATAGCTCGCCGTGGCTTATAGGTTATATCGAATGGGAGAAGCTCGATGGCCCATTTTGCAATCCGGCCCGTTGCGTCGCGGTTATTGATAATATTGTTGAGTGGTACTTCCGTGGCTACTGTTATGGAACACTCTTGAAAGTAGTGTCGTAGCTTCCGGGATGCCATGAATACCGCGTATGCAATCTTTTGATAATGCGGGTACCGTGATTTGCATGGAGTGAGGACAGTGGATACATAGTAGACCGGCCTTTGAAGGGGGGATTTGTGTCCATCCGTTTCCCGCTCGACAACGAGCACTGCGCTGACAACTTGATGTGTTGCTGCAATGTACAATAACATTGGTTCGCCGGTGTTCGGCGCGGCCAGGACTGGGTTTGTTGCCAATATGGCTTTTATTTCATCAAGTCCGGCCGTGGCGGCCTCCGTCCACTCGAAGTGTTCGGTGTGCCGAAGGAGGCGATAGAGGGGTAGTGCCTTTTCTCCCAAGCCATCATCAGTGGTGGCTTTGGTCTTGCGCTTTCTGGCTTCGGCTTCAGCTGCTCTAGTTTTCTTGAATTCTGAAGCCACTGTGGGGACCTTAGGCTTCGAGCCTGTCATACTGGCTGGGAAGACAATGCGAGGTTCTTCCTGCCTTGATGCTTCTGGTTCTGCCAGAGCTGGCTTCTTCTTCTTCTTGGCAACCATTCTGGGGTCGATGCCTGGTCGCCCCAAGGCCTTGCGCTTTTCAGCTTCATTGTAGCCTTGAACACATTTGGCAGCAAGATTCTTCATGCGCTCATGAGAACCTTTTGGTTCTTCTCGTTTCTTGTGGAATGCCTCCTTGAGCTAATGCATCATGACCTTGAAGTTTTGAATGTCTTCAACATTGAGCTTGGCCATGTGCTTCTTGAACTGAGCCTTTTCATAATCGATCTTATGCTTCAGCTCAACAATTTTCTAAGCTAGAGCCAGCTCAGGAGCAATGGCTCCGTGGAAGGCGAAGCTGAGGCCAATGGGAAGCTGAAGATCATCAAAGTTGACATCTGGGCTATCAAACCACTCATCAATAAACTTGTTTAAGATTTCCACATCAAAGAGAGGAAGATCATTGAATATTTCCGCCTCTTGCTTGCTCTTGATCAACTGCTCAAGAGCATCATCACCAAGATCGTCATCGCTAGACAGATCAATGGCGTCATTCTCGTTTCTCAAGATAGCAGCAGGGGTCAGTGCTTGACCAGTGGGTTGCATGGGCTTTTTCAACTTGGCGGACTTGGAGATGCGTGAGAGATCTTCAGACTGCACACTGACTTCAGGAGGTGCAGTGGCCAGAGGCTTCGCCCGTGAGACCTTTGGTGCAGATGAGGGCTTTGAAGCCTTTGGTACTGAAGAGGGCTTTGAAGCCTTGGGTTTCATTTGCTTCACAGGCTTCGGTGGTGCAGGCGCTTCATCAGAATCAGTGTCATCTGCAGGTTGATCCACGTCTGCCCCTTGAACCATTATGTGAGTGATGAGACCTTCTAAGTTGTAGAAGGGCCCAACAAGATTGGGTTCAGCTTCTCGTGTGCCGTCAGCATGTGGTGCGGAGGGGCCTAGGTTGAAGTCTAATCCCAAATACTTCTTGTTTTCCTTGGCCGAGTTCTTTGCAAACTGATAGTTCCACTTGAAGAGATTATCTTCTCGACACCATAACAGAGAGGATGGGTCGGCATTAGCAGGCTGAGGTCCACGAATCATGCAGGGGTAGAAGCCTTGAGCAATAGCTTCAGACTTCGACTTGGGCTGAAGACCTTTGTATATTATATCTCCCCAGGGGCCCTTGATGGCACTCTTCTCAGCATATTCGTCAGTGATGAATCTGTACTTGAACCATTCCTCTGCCCAATGTCTTTGAATCCATTGGATTCGGTTCTTGCGTTCTCCATAGGTCAATTCTAGATCTGACTTGTATAGCTCATAGAGATCCAGTGGCAGGTCCTTAGCAGTGTTTCCACGGCGCTGTCTGCCGCCCTTCCTGACTGATTTTTCTGTTGCCATGAAGTTTAGACTGAAAGGATTCAACACTGTCAAAGTCTTCCGTCTACTGGTCAGACAAGAACTGGCTTCAGGAGAATTTATATGATGCTGTAAGAACTCTGCAAACGAATGCAGACTATGAGAACCAAGGGATTCTCCCACAGACATGTACCTGTGACAGCATTAAACGTGCGAGGGAAGGGGAAGAGGTCATATGCATTCTTAGAAGATTTTGAAGATAAATCAGTTTAGAAGACATTGACCTCATAGTGCGAAGACATTCACTCATATGTAGAGAGTTGGTTCCAGATTTGTATGAATCCTTGAATAAGTACAAGTGAGGAATCTAACTACTTTGTGAAGCATAAGTGAACATAATAGGCATGCTATGAGATGCAGAATGAGATAGATCCAACTTGTGGGAACAGAAACCACTTGTGGTTGAAAAGGATGAATCTATCGGATCAAAAAGACTATAAAAAGAGGTTTTATTTACCACACGAGGAACCGCTAGACGGAGCGGGAGAGGAGGCCGAGCAGTTCGATCTTCCGTGCCCTAACTTGGCGACGGAGGACACCTACGGCGACGGCGGAGAAGACGATGTACGCGGCCGGCGTGAGGACAGTGTCGGTGAGGTCGCGGCAGCTAAGCGCTTCGTCGCCGGCGTCGTCGAGGGCTAGCGGTGGCGCTAGGGTTTGTGCGAGAGTGGAATAAGAGATAATGACTGGGGTGAGGCATGTATTTATAGAGACAGGGATGGCATAGCGTTATTACGCAGGTGCTCCTGGCGGTTCACATCTGAAGGACACATGGCGATCATGCAACACATTGGAGGTTGTTCCATGTTCCCACGCACGCCTGGATTGTCAGGTGGTCGTTCGCACTTCTCCGGGTTTCAAGTAAAATGGATTGAGCATTGAAAACAGATTAATGTTTGTCTCTGTGTCTCCTACTGACAAGGACTCAGTGAAGACATTCGACAGTTTCAATAGAATGCATATGATTTGGATAGATAGACTTGAGACGGGAGCATAGAAAGGTTAGGGTCCGATCACATTCACTTAGTTCAAAAGATTCAACGTGAAGACATAGCTATAAGTGAATGCTGTAGAGGACAGAAACCAAATCAGTACATTGAAGATAAACATGAGGCCATGTTAACATTGAAGACAAACAAAATGCGAAGACTTTGCAAATGTAACGCCATGAGAAAAACACTTCTAAGGGAAGAATTTGGTGGTGACGTTACCCACCGTATAGGAAGTATTAGACCCAGACACGGCGCACAATCAGAATGTAAGTCTTCATTGATTGAAGATATACATTACTTCGTGTGTTGCACATCTAAGTCTTCAACATGCATAAGTGTTATGATGTGTGCCTGATCACAGGACATTTGAGGATTCCAAGATATTTAGCTCACACCATAACTTGCAAAACCTTTTCTCATCCAAGGGCTTTGTGAAGATATCTGTCAGTTGCTCTTCAGTGTTGACGTGTATGATATCAATATCTTCCTTCATGTCATGATCTCTGAGAAAGTGATGACGAATTTCAATATGCTTTGCCTTCGAGTGCTGAACTGGGTTGTTAGAAATCTTGATGGCGCTTTCGTTGTCGCAGTAGGGTAGCACTTGCTTCATATTAATGCCATAGTCTTTGAGTGTTTGCTTCATCCATAGAAGCTGAGCGCAGCAAGATCCAGCAGCAATATATTCAGATTCAGCAGTGGAGAGAGATACACAGTTCTGCTTCTTTAAAGACCAACATACAAGTGATCATCCCAGAAAGTGGCATGTGCCTGATGTAGACTTTCGATCCACCTTGTCACCAGCATAATCAGCATCCAAGAATGCAACTAGATCAAACTCTGAGCCCTTTGGATACCATAATCATAGTGTTGGGGTGTGAGCCAAATATCGAAGAATTCGCTTCATAGCTAAGTGATGCGATTCCTTTGGTGCCGCTTGGAATCGGGCACACATGCAAACACTAAGAATGATATCTGGCCTAGATGCACATAAATAAAGCAAAGAACCAATCATGGAGCGGTATACCTTTTGATCGAACTCTTTACCATTGTCGTCGGGACCCACATGGTGTTTAGCTGGCATTGGCGTCGTGTAACCTTTGCAGTCTTGCATTCCAAACTTCTTCAGGCAATCTTTGAGGTATTTCTCTTGAGATATGAAGATGTCATTGCGTTGTTGTCGTATTTGAAGACCAAGGAAGAACTTCGACTCTCCCATCATGGACATCTGATATTGCTCTTGCATCATGTATCCAAACTCATCACTGTATTTCTGATTAGTGCAGCCGAAGATAATGTCATCCACATATATTTGGCACACAAACAGTTCACCATCATATGTCTTCGTGAAGAGTGTGGGATCTAGAGAACCAGGTTTGAAGCCTTTGCTCTTCAGGAAGTCTTTGAGTGTGTCATACCAAGCACGAGGGGCTTGTTTGAGGCCATACAATGCCTTGTTGAGCTTATACACCATGTCAGGATGTTCTGGATCTTCAAAGCCAGGCGGTTGTGCAACATACACTTCTTCTTCAATCTTGCCATTGAGAAAAGCGCTCTTCACGTCCATTTGATACAGAAGAATGTTATGATGATTTGCATAGGCCAGCAGTATGTGTATAGCTTCAAGCCTAGCCACAGGAGCAAATGTTTCATCGAAGTCAATTCCTTCAACTTGAGTGTATCCTTGAGCAACGAGACGAGCTTTGTTTCTGACAACTTGACCATGCTCATCTTGCTTGTTGCGATATATCCATTTAGTGCCTATGATATTGTGCTTACGAGGATCAGGACACTTGACCAGTTCCCATACATTATTCAGCTCAAATTGTTGAAGCTCTTCTTGCATAGCTTGAATCCATTCAGGTTCCATGAAGGCTTCATCAACTTTCTTGGGTTCAGATATTGAGACGAATGTGAAGTGCCCATAGAAATTTGCTAGTTGTGTTGCCCTTGAACGAGTGAGTGGACCAGGTGCATTGATGCTATCAATTATTCTATCAATTTGTACTTCATTTGCAACCCGAGGATGAACAGGACGAAGATTTTGCTCTTGCTGATCATTGTCATTGTTAGAAGGATTGTCTTCAGGCTGAGCATTGTCTTCACGTTGATCAGGTGCAGAGATGATGAGTTCCTCTTCGGGCTGTGCTTCAGACGGTATGATTTCTCCAGTTCCCATAAGCTTGATGGATTCACTGGATGGAACTTCATTTAGCACATTTGGCAGGTGCTCTCTTTGTGAGCCGTTAGTCTCATCGAACCGCACATCCACAATTTCAACCACTTTATAGTGAAAGAGGTTGAAGACTCTGTAGCAGTGCGAATCCTTTCCGTATCCAAGCATAAAACCTTCATGTGCTTTTGGTGCAAATTTTCAAGTGTGATGTGGATCCTTGATCCAGCACCTGGCACCAAATACTCTGAAGTAACTGACATTTGGCTTCTTACCAGTGAGGAACTCATAGGATGTTTTGTTCAGAAGCTTGTGAAGATAAACACGGTTGATGATATGGCATGCAGTATCAATGGCTTCAGGCTAGAACTTTCTTGGAGTCTTGTATTCATCGAGCATCGTCCAGGCCATCTCAATGAGTGTTCTGTTTTTGCGTTCCATGATGCCATTCTGCTGTGGTGTGTACGAAGCTGAGAACTAGTGAGTGATGCCCAAAGTATCAAGATAAGTGTCGAGGCCGGTGTTCTTGAATTCAGTGCCATTGTCACTTCTGATGTGCTTGATCTTGACGCCATAGTTGTTCATGGCTTGATTGACGAAGCGTCTGAAGACATCCTACACTTCAGTCTTGTAGAGAATTATATGCACCCATGTATATCTTGAATAATCATCAACAATGACAAAGCCATAGAGACAAGCAGTAGTAGTAAGAGTTGAGTAGTGAGTGAGACCGAAGAGGTCCATGTGTAGCAGTTCGAAGGGTTGAGTCATTGTCATGATTGTCTTCGAGGGATGCTTGGCCCTCGTCATCTTTCCAGCTTCGCACGCACCACATAAGTGATCCTTCTTGAACTTGACACCCTCGATGCCTATGATATGCTTCTTCTTTGCAAGAGTGTGCAAGTTCCTCATGCCAGCATGCCCTAGCCTCCGATGCCAGAGCCAGCATTCTGAAGCTTTTGCAAGAAGACATACGGCAAGCTGTGGTCCTGCTGAGAAATCTACCATGTACAAATCATCTTTCCGATACCCTTCAAAGACTAGAGACTTGTCAGATTCCATTAGAACAAGGCAACGATATTTTCCAAACATCACAATCATGTTTAAATCGCAAAGCATTGAGACAGACATTAAGTTGAAACTAAGGGATTCAACAAGCATCACTTTATCCATGTGCTGATCCCTTGAGATTGCAACTCTACCTAGACCCAATACCTTGCTTTTACATGTATCAGCAAATGTGATGTAACTCTTGTCAGATGGACGTAAGGTTGAGTCCATGAGAAGAATTTGCTTGCCAGTCATGTGATTAGTACATCCACTATCAATAATCCATTCTGAAGCAGCTGGTGTCATACCCTACAGTGCAGTTAGGGGGATAGGCTTCACGAAGAGAATTGTGAAGCATAAACATTTGATGAGCAAGTGGATTATGAAAGCTTAGATCGAGGTTAGGACTGATAGGGCAAGTAGCAAGCGACTCAGGAACAAAATACATAATAAGACCATTTGGGCATTTGATCTTGCGCCGTACAAGATGTTTAAGGTCCCCAGCAATAGCTTCAGACGCATTTGATTTTCGGCTGGAGACCCTTCCCTGCAGAAAAAAGTTAAGCTTTCTTAGCCACCCACATCTTCAAGGGTGGCTTCGAAGCAATGAGTCTAAGTGCAGCATCTGAGAACTTCGGCTTTGGAGCCCTAGCAAATAGTCTTACAGGTGGACAATAGTACTCATAAGAATAAGCAGAGTAGTTCTTGGTCTTATGAACATGGTGGTTTGATGAAACGCGCTCATATTCATAGGCCTGAGTATGGTTTCCCTGCAAAACATTTGCGTTAGTGCGACTCAGGTGAGTCCTCTGTCTGTATGAAGCCTTTAGACAATATGAAGCCTGTGGTATGGGGTTTGTCTTCTTCACTTGTGGTGTCATGACGACATTCACAGGAAGATTCTCCAGACACTTTTTCGGCACCCCGACTTTCTTCATAGGTGGCCCATTCCTGCAGTTAGTACCAATATACCTGGCAAACACTTCACCATTCTGATTCTTAAATAGTTTATAGTTTGCATCAAGGGATTCATCAATAACAATGGGATTAGCACAAGTGAAGCCAGATAGGGTGGATGGATCCACTAAAGGTTCCTTTGTAGCAACCCATGTGGTTTTTGGGTACTCCTCAGGTTTCCAGTAAGAGCCATCAGCATTCATTTTCCTTTTGAACCCAACACCCTCTTTCCTAGGGTTTCGGTTCAGGATCTGCCTTTTGAGGACATCACATAGTGTCTGATGCCCTTTGAGACTTTTGTGCATCCCTGTTTCAAGCAATGTCTTCAACCTAGCATTTTCAACAGCAATAGTAGTGGTATCCTCAGCAGAGGGGTTAGTTACCACATCAACAATTGAAGATATTGCAACAGTAGCAGCAATAGAACATCCAGCAACAGAAGTAGCATTGTCACGCTCAATGCATTTAAGACATGGTGGTTCAAATCCTTCCTGAGTGGAATTGATCTGTTTGGTGCGAAGTGACTCGTTTTCCTTTTGAAGATCCTCATGAGCCGCTCTCAATTTCTCAAGATCTTGCTTCCTTTGAAGATAACCATAGGAAAGCTTTTCATGAGTTGTTGAGAGCGTTTCATGACGACTTTCTAGTTCCTCATACTTAACATGAAGATTTTTAATGTCTTAAATTAAGGACTGAGATCGAGTCATTTTAGCGTCTAACAGGTCATCGCTTTTGTCTAACAGTTTTTGTATATGTTCCATAGCTTTCTGTTGTTCAGTTGCAATTTTAGCAAGTGTTTTGTAGCTGGGTTTGGAACCACAATCAGAGTCATCTTCACTGGATGTTTGATAGTGAGTAGTGCGTGAGTTTACCTTGGCACCGCATGCCATGAAGCAGTAGGTGGGAGCGGAGTTGTCCTTATCATCAGCATCGGCGTCGGTGACGAAGTCATTGTCTTCAGTGTTGAAGATGGACTTGGAAACGTAGGCTGTAGCTAGACTTGCAATGCCAGAATCGGACTCCTCCTCAGACTCCACCTCCGCCTCCTCAGAAGCAGATTCCTCCTCTGAATCCATTTCCTTGCCAACAAACGCACGAGCCTTGCCAGATGAGCTCTTCTTGTGTGATGAAGACTTTGAGGAAGACTTGGAAGAAGACTTTGAGTATTTCTTCTTCTTCTTGTCGTCAGAATCATATTCCTTGCTCTTCTTCTTCTTGTTGTTCTCATTGTCCCACTGCGTACACTCAGAGATGTAGTGACCAGGTTTCTTGCACTTGTGGCATGTTCTCTTCTTGTAGTCATGAGCAGAAGCTTCATCATTCCTTGAGCTGGATCGTGAGGACTTTCTGAAGCCTTTCTTGGTGAATTTCTGGAACTTCTTCACAAGCATAGCAAGCTCCTTTCCAATGTCTTCGGGATCATTAGAACTGCAATCAGATTCTTCTTCAGATGAGGAAACAGCTTTTGCCTTCAAACCACGAGTCCGTCCATAGTTGGGATCATAGATGTCTCTTTTCTCAGAAAGCTGAAACTCATGTGTGTTGAGCCTTTCAAGTATGTCAGACGGATCGAGTGTCTTGGAGTCAGGGCATTCTTGTATCATTAGGGCTAGGGTGTTAAACGAGCTGTCAAGAGATCTCAGGAGTGTCTTGACGACTTCATGCTTGGTGATCTCAGTAGCGCCGAGGGCTTGAAACTCATTTGTGATGTCAGTGAGTCGATCAAACGTGAGCTGAACATTCTCATTGTCGTTTCTCTTGAAGCGGTTGAAGAGATTGCGAAGGACACTGATACTTTGATCTTTCTAGGTTGAGACGCCTTTGTTGACCTTGGAGAGCCAGTCCCAGACTAGCTTGGATGTTTCCAGAGCACTCACACGGCCATACTGTCCTTTGGTCAGATGACCATAGATGATGTTCTTGGCAGTGGAATCCAGTTGAACGAACTTCCTGACATCAGCAGCGGTGACACCTTCACCAGCCTTGGGAACACCGTTCTTGACGACATACCAGAGGTCGACATCAATGGCTTCCAGATGCATGTGCATCTTATTCTTCTAGTAGGGACATTCAGTTCCATCCAAGACTGGGCACGCAGCGGAGACTTTGATTATCCCTGCAGACGACATAGCCTAAAACTCCAGGTGGTTAAACCAAATCACACAGAACAAGGGAGTACCTTGCTCTGATACCAATTGAAAGTGCTAGTGATCGACCAGAGGGGGTGAATAGGCGATTTTTATGAAAGTCTTCAAAACATGGAAGTTTCGAAGACAAACGATAGAAATAAACCTATTACCATGCAGCGGAAGGTAGACTACACTAAGCAAGCCATAGTAAAGTATTCAATGAAATAAAAGCACAAAGACTAATAGCAGCTTGGCAGTATAGATCAGGATGGAAGATAGTATGAAGCCAATCAGAACAAGCAGTCACACAGTGAAGACAAATAGATAATGCAAACAGGCAATGACTTCATAAGGACCAATCTGCAAATAAAGAGATGGGAAGGATAGAACCAGTGGCTCGTTGAAGATAATGATTTGTTGGACCAGTTACAGTTGCTGTGAAAACTGTACGTCTAGTTAGGGAGGCTGAGATTCAACTCAGAAGACCGCGTCTTCACCTTATTCCCCTTGAGCTAAGGACACCCAGTCCTCGCCCAATCACTCTGGTAAGTCTTCAAGGTAGACTTCCAAACCTTCACAGACTTCGTTCACCGGCGATCCACAATGACTCTTGGATGCTCAGAACGCGACGCCTAACCGGCTGGAGGATTCACTATCCTCAAGTGTAATAAGTCTTCAGATCACACAAACAGGAAGACTTCAGTGATGCCTAACACTCTTTGGCTCTGGGTGTTTAGGGCTTTGTCCTCGCAAGGAATTCTCTCTCAAAGGCTTCGAGGTGGGTTGCTCTCAAATGACAAAAGCCATATACTAACTCTGAGCAGCCAACCAATTTATGGTGTAGGGGTGGGCTATTTATAGCCACTAGGCAACCCGACCTAATTTGTCTGAAATGACCCTGGGTCACTAAGGAACAGACACGTGTTCCAACGGTCAGATTTCAAACACACACGGCAACTTTACTTGAGCTACAAGAAAAGCTGACTTATCCAGCTTTGGATAAGATTTGCGCTCATTGTCTTCCCTCGAAGACATAGGATTTTGGTTAAGCATCACACCAGTCATTCTGACTGGTTCACTTGGACCCCACTTAACAGTACGGTGGTTCCTATGACTCAACAAAGAAGAAAACGAAACAACTAAGTCTTCGCACTCCATAGTCTTCACAAAATGTCTTCTCTTGTCATAGTCTTCAATGTGAATACCTTCACATACCACCTTTGTCTTCAATGTCTTCGTACATTTTTAGGGATCATCTCCGGTAGGTAAACCGAATCAGTGAGGGACTACTACCTGTGTTATCCTGCAATTCTCACAAACACATTAGTCCCACAACCAGGTTTGTCGTCAATACTCCAAAACCAACTAGGGGTGGCACTAGATGCACTTACAGTGAGGCTACACGTCAGTCGATTGACTTTTTCATATCTGGTCATTAGATTTTCTAGTCATTGGATACAAAATCAAGGGCCTGCAGTTTATCATCAAACTCCACCCCCCTGAGTCGCCAGCCACCACCGGCCAAACCGCCGACCCCCGCCGCCCGCGGCCGGTCCACGCCACCACACCGCCCCGCCCGCCCCGAAACCACTCCTCATCGTCGGTCCGCCACCGCACCGGCCATCCCTCTAGGCCCCCCGCGCCAAGCTTTTTCTCTGGCGATCTCCATCCCACCACCCAATAAATGCCCCCCCACCACCACCGGCGACTGCCAACCAGAGGTCTCACGACTTCGAGTACCCACCGACAACTAATTTATTACCATTTATGTCCTTCATATACGCGCTGACGGGTGGGCCCTATGGTAATGTGCGCTGCTGAATGTGGACCGTTTGACTGGTCAATTGATCGTGTCATCAACAAATTATGGAGTTGTATGGTGAGCCAGTGACCGTATGATCACCCTAAAATGTATTTTATTAACACAGTACAGACTCAAACTACCATTTCTTTCTTTCATATACGGCCTGACAGGTGGGCCCCACGGTTACGCGCCCCGATGGTGCAACACTAGTTGCGCCACGTGGAACGTTTGACTGGTCAATTGATTGTGTCATCAACAAAATACGGAGTTGTACGGGTGAGCCAGTGATCGATAATCATGACATTTATTTTTTTAACACGGTACAGACGCAAGGGCTCATATATACGCGCAAGTGCTCACCGCTATAAGCGCACACACGCAGACCCTACCCCTATGAGCACCTTCGAGAGAGTGGGCCAGCATATGATCTTGAGATTTTACGAAGTCACCGTAGGTGCCTCATAGTCGAGTCGAACATCTCCTCCCACTAAACACACATCGCCGAAAAATACTGAAATTAACCCAGGATAAATGTGAGCACTGGGACTTTAACCCTGGTGGGCTTGAGAAACCACTGTCCTCTGAACCATCCAACTACATGTTGGTTAGCACAACAAAATGTATGTGGTGACTGTGATGAGCTTATTTTGAAGTCCAGTGACCATATCGTGCTTTCGCTTCAAATACAATGACCATAAGTGTCGTCAACAAAATACGGAGCACACATCAAATGCAAAGTCCGTCAGTGTCATCAAGAAAATACGGAGACATATCGTGAGCTAGATATCGTATGATCACCACGAGAATGTATACGGTGACCGTAATGAGCATATTCTGAACTCCAGTGACCGTATAGTGCTTTAGCTTAAAATACAGTGACCGTCATCCGTGAATGTGTCATGGGCATGCATACTTTTAGAGGGCCAAGAGATAGTTTGTGTGCGTACGTGAAAGTGGTGTAGAAAGAGGGGATGCCCGGTGGAGACAAGGAGAGATATGCCCTTCGTTTCTCTTTCCCGTGACTAATATTTTAGGAGAATATATAAACATTCACAATGCAGAACAAATATTTTTGGATGCACCATGCAATTAACTTTCATGTATAACATTGTACTATTGTATATGCTTATTTTCTTAGTGGCCGATTGCGTGTGTGGTGTGGTGGGCACATCATTTCTAGTTGTGGTGGGTCAACATGAGGACTCATGGGTTGGTTCCATCCAGCGACACATAGGTTGGATCGAGATGCGTTATACGAAGACCCATGTGGAGGACTCGGCGTACAACACGAAGCTAGCTACCAGAGTCGCGAAGGACTCTATCCCCACTGGTGATAAGCCGACTATATATGATTTGTAACCCTAGGCCCCGAGTATGTTATAGAAGCTTGGGGGCTAGTTCGTCGATAGTATACACACACGCACAATGCCTGGTATTCACGTGTACTTTGTACACACCCCTATCACTAATATACAATACCAGGAGTAGGCTTTTTCCTCAACTGCAAGGGTCCGAACTAGGGTAAAACTTTGCCTCGTATTACCATCCATCCTAACAGTCAGGGATATCCTACCGAATGATATGATGGAATCATATCTGCCAACTACTAAGGTAGAGTTATGTCTGGGGGGCAATGTGTGCGAGAGAGGCCTAAAGATAATGTGCGTGCGGGAGACACGTAGGCACATATATGTGCGTATAGAGGGCTAGTAGAGACCGTGCGTGTGTATATATGCATGTGAGAGAAATAGTCTTTTCCAACTGAGATTAGTGAAAAGAGTGGTACATAGTAGTCAGAAAGAGAGAGAGAGAGAGAGAGAGAGAGAGAGAGAGAGATACAAAGAGAGCATGTGTGTGAGACTCCCCGACACCCCGAGAGAGAGTGTGAGCATGTGTGAAAGAGAAATGTCGATGCATATAAAGTGTGTGCACTTATGTGGTAGATAGAGAGATATATAGCACGTTTGTGAGAACGGGCCGAGGCATAGTGCATCTACGTGTAAAAGGCGGTTCTACGCATTAAATTAAAATATAAGTGGCATTATTATTTTTGGATGAGATCATGAATTTTTCAAATTGCGTATGGACGAAAATCGGTCTATCAGACACCCATACTTTATTGAATTCTAGCATGCGCATGTGTTTATTTCATATTATCGATCCATAGAGTGAGAGCGGTTTGAAATACAGGCAATGGATGCTTTTGCAATTCATATATAAACATTAATTAGTGCACTCCATGTTCTTAGTGTGAAGCACTTTATACATTTGTCACTTGCATGGATACATTCCAAATTGCTAGCTATGAAATAGAATACATGTCGAATTCAACATAAAGGGGGTTTCGAAGATTCGAATTCATAGGAAGTGCATTCATCTATTTGAACCCGAGATAATGGCATTTGTAAATCAGATGTAAAAGGGGGCATCAATCTTTGTTGTTCGTTTGAACATGCTATATATATTCATACGCATGTCTAACTCTTTTTTTTGCAACCAAGGAGATTATATCTGGAACCATGCATGAACTGAGGTAAGTTGCATATTTTTTTAATATATACTCGTGTACAATGTATATTCAAATGTACCACCTCCATTCCAAAATAATCATAGCTTTAGGATTTTCAAGAGTAAAGATTTGTGAAGTTTGACAAATCCTGAATGTTCAATTCAAGAGAACCGAAAACGTTAATGCTTCTGCTCCCAAATATTGAACGAAGCGCCAAATAGGCCTCTGGTCACCCGAAACCGCGCGAGACTAATGTTTGGTGGTAGGAAATTACCATCCTGACTCTGGCCCGTGTAGCCTATTGGCCCGATGTCCACCAGGGTAGGTTTGTAACTTTACCAAGACGCCAGTCTCAACCACCTCCGAGAAGCATTCATACGCCGTGGGCGCCTAAACACCCATGCGCTCGGCCGAAATCTATCCCGCCCACATTTGGAACACCTGAGATTACTGTCCTACCCCCAACCCGCAATATGTCTGAAATGTTAGATGGGGGCAAAGTTTGTAACTTTCCCCAAATTTCAAACAAGCGCGTCCCAAACCGAACATTGTTCACTCTTAGTTCCCCGCCTCCCTCCGTTTCCCCATTCATACTCCGTGGGCGCCAAAACGCCCTCTCCACCAGCCGCGAAACCCCAGCCTCCTCCGTCCTCCACCCCATAGTGCCCAATCCACCGCTGCCCTCCTCCATCACGCCGGAGCCGGTACCCGATGTCGTCGTCCAACGCAACCGCAACCACAACGCCCTCAAGGACTTAGCAGCTGAAGCCGATGTAGAGTTGCCTCCACGACGCCGATGCCGACGTGCACCGTACCAGAACTACTCCGACCACGCCATCATGTGCCTCACTGTTGCCGCTCCACTGTCGCAACTGTCCACCGCACCGGAGTTGTTCCCGCTATGCCGTCATTCGCCGCCTCGGATCTGCTTCCCCGCCACCGACAGACGGCCACCGCACCACACTCAAAAACTTGGCCATGGATTCGTCCAAGGCTGCACCGTCCTCCACAACTTCTCGTTACCAGCAAACCACAAGAAGATCGTTGGAAAAACAGAAGGAGGACACAGCACTGCTAGCAGAAAGAGGTACTCATCTTCCCTTATTCATGCAAACCTTACGTCTCTGCTCACACCGTATTCATCCCACGAAAGAAACTAGTTGAGCGCTTCTTACTGCATCTTCTTCGTGATACTAAATGCACAAGGTTTCCTCCCTTTACTATTTCACCTTTGCTAGAGGTCAGTAGCCCGCCTGGATTTCAATTCAGGGTCAGTCGAACCGCAATTAAAAGAAGCAGCACCCGCTTAGGCGCGCGGAGCACCTAGTCCGCCTGTTTGCCGAGGAAGCGGCGCATCGGTGTCTATCATAGGGGTGTGGGGCGCAGGAGCTACTTGCGCCTGATCTGGAGGTATGCGGGGCTTGAATGGATTACCGGGGGGCGGTGCCAAGCATGGTGGTCCGGTGAGGTCGAGGGGAGGGCGCGGGCAGGGGACTGGGCCGGTGGTCGCTGCCGTTTCGAGGAAGATCGTCAACACTGACTGGCTGGAGGTAGATGAAGGCGATCTGCCCATTCTTTGTACATCGGACGGTGTAGAAAAATGGACTGACCTATTTGTTTTCAGTCGAATGTTATTTTCATAGAATCATGTAATAATTTAGTGTGCCATGCATGTTGCAGAGCTATCATATGTCTCCCGTCATTTATTTCTCACCGACCTGCTATCTGCTACCTTTACACTGTACTAATTGTGCACACACTTCACCCATACTCACACTATTGTTTTTTATGCATGGGTATTTCAGACTCTGACGCAGTGTTGATGAATGCTGAAAAGAAAAGACAGAAGTCGCTCCAGTGTAATTCAAAGATAAGCACTAAGCGTTTCAGCGCTCTAAAGGATGCAGTGTCGGCAGTTGGAGACAGTAAACGTAGCTCTGCAGTTGATGATCTCAATTGCCACACACAACCATCCCAGGTGCTTGCTTTAACTTTGCATTGTCAAATGTGGTTGCATGTTGCATATGTTGTCTAGCTTGTATTGCTTCCAATTTGGTTAAATTGCATCTTCTTACTTTACACATTATACCTTTGATAATGACATGTGTTCCTGTTTTTGATACATACTACTACAAATGTCTATTAACCATGTTCGTACATCAAACTAATGCTCTTTTGTATCCCTCATCAATCACTTATGATGAGACAGTCACCCGGTGGGTTACTGTGAGACGCCATACTCGTTTAAAGAGTGCAGTGTCATCCTCCCCACATGATTCTCAAGAAACAGCAAGGCTAAATGAAGATAGTCAACGTAGCTCTCTAGTTGATGACCGCAATTCCCCCACACCACCATCACAGGTGCTTGCTCTAACTTCGCAGTGTGATATGTGGTTGCATGTTGCATATGGTGTCTAGCTTGTGATGCTTCTAATTAGGGTAAATTGCATCTGCTTAGTTTACACATTATACCTGTGAATATGACATGCCTTCCTATTTTTGGTACACACTACATCTATGTGTTAACCTTGTTCTTACATGAAACTACCTCCCTTATGTATCCTGCATCAATCACTTACGATGAGTCACTTTTATTCGTTGCATATTGCATATTATTTTCTAGCCTGTTGCCATGTATTGCTTCTAATTTGGTCAAATACATTTGTTAGGGCACCCTTTTAATTTGGCAGAGTGATATTGGTTTCATCTTTCATATGGTGTCTAGATTGCATTGATTCTAACAAGTTCAAGCACCTTGTGCTTAGTTTACACTTTATACATCATACATGTCAATATGTCACGCCGTCCTGTTTTTCATACATATTCCATCCTCCTATCATGCGGCTGCCTTATATGAAAGTAGTGTTCGTCAGTATCATGCATCAATGAGTTCTAAAGAGCAAATTTTGTTCCTTTTTCTTGTGGGTTTGACTTGACAAGGCAAAATCAAGAAAGAGGAAGGAAAAGAGTAAGGAAGGCGATGATGGTGGTCCTCTGCAGCAATGTAAATGGAGCATCTGTACCGATTCTACTTGTACTGATAGTGCATTACAAGGTCCAAGTCTCCGCTCCCCTACTCCACCATCCAAGGTGCTTGCTCTAACTTGGCAGTGTGATATCTGGTTGCATGTTGCATATGGTGTATAGCTTGTATTGCTCCTAATTAGTGTAAACTGCATCTGCTTAGCTTACACATGATACGTGAATATGACATGCTTTCCTATTTTTGGTACATACTATATCTGTCTATCACACCATGTTCTTACATGAAACTACTCTTCTTGTGTATCCTACATCACTCACTTATGATGGAACACCTTTAAGTTGGTAGTGTGATATTGGTTTGCGTCTTGGATATGATTTCTAGCATGTATTGCTTCTAGTTTGATGAACGCCACCTATGGCGAGACAGTTTTAACATGGCAGAGTGATATTGATTGCACCTTTCATATGGTGTCTAGTTTGCAGTGCTTCTAATTTGTTGAAGTGCCTTCTGCTTAGTTACCACATCATAGGTGTGAATATGTCAAGCCGTCCATTTTTTCGTACATATTCCATCCTCGTATCATGACTTTGCCTTTCATCAGAGTAGTGTTCGTCAGTATCATGCATCAATGAGTTCTAAAGAGCAAATTTTATTCCTTTTTCTTGTGGGTTTGACTTGACAAGGCAAAATCAAGAAAGATGAAGGAAAAGAGTAAGGAAAGTGATGATGGTGGTCCTTTGCAGCAACGTAAACGGAGCATCTGTACCGATTCTCCTTGTACTGATAGTGCATTACAAGGTCCAAGTCTCCGCTCCCCTACTCCACCATCCAAGGTGCTTGCTCTAACTTGGCAGTGTGATATCTGGTTGCATGTTGCATATGGTGTCTAGCTTGTATTGCTCCTAATCAGTGTAAACTGCATCTTCTTAGCTTACACATGATACGTGTGAATATGACACACTTTCCTGTTTTTGGTACATACTATATCTGTCTATCACACCATGTTCTTACATGAAACTACTCTTCTTGTGTATCCTGCATCAGTCACTTATGATGAAACACCTTTAAGTTGGTAGTGTGATATTGGTTTGCGTCTTGAATATGATTTCTAGCATGTATTGCTTCTAGTTTGATGAACGCCACCTATGACAGACAGTTTTAACTTGGCAGAGTGATATTGATTGCACCTTTCATATGGTGTCTAGTTTGCAGTGCTTCTAATTTGTTGAAGTGCCTTCTGCTTAGTTACCACATCATAGGTGTGAATATGTCAAGCCGTCCATTTTTTCATACATATTCCATCCTCGTATCATGACTTTGCCTTTCATCAGAGTAGTGTTCGTCAGTATCATGCATGAATGAGTTCTGAAGAGTGAATTATATTCCTTTTTCTTGTCGGTTTGACCTCACAATGCAAAATCAATAAAGCTGAAGGAAATTGGCAAGGCATTAGATGATGGTAGTCCTTCCGAGCAACTGAAATGGAGGTTCTCTACAGATTCTACTCTGCCATCCTCCCAACAAGATTCGCAAGACAACGCAAGGCTAGACAGTCAACGTAGTTGTGTAGATGATGAGCACATCTCCCCTACTCCACCATCATAGGTGCTTGCTCTAACTTGGCACTATTATATGTGGTTGCATGTTGCGTATGATGTCTAGCTTATATTGCTTCTAACTTTGTTGAATTGCATCTGCTTACTTTACACATAATGCGTGTGAATATGACACGTGTTCCTGTTTCTAGAACATACGTGTACATGATGAGCACACCTCCCCTACTCGACCATCACAGGTGCTTGATCTAACTTGGCACTATTATATGTGGTTGCATCTTGCGTATGATGTCTAGCTTGTATTGATTCTAACTTTGTTGAATTGCATCTGCTTACTTTACACATAATGCGTGTGAATATGACATGTGTTCCTATTTCTAGAGCATACGTGTACATGATGAGCACATCTCCCCTACTCCACCATCACAGGTGCTTGCTCTAACTTGGAACTGTTATATGTGGTTGTGTTTTCCGTATGATGTCTAGTTTGTATTACTTCTGATTATGTTGAATTGCATCTGCGTAGCTTACAACTTATACCTGCAACGATCACTTACCCATAAGACACATTTAACTTGGGACTGTGATGTAGGTTGCATCTTGCATTGTCTTCTAGCTTGTACTGCTTCTAATTTCTTGAAATGGCACTTACGGTGAGACACTTTTTACCTGATAGAGTGATATTGGTTGCATGTTCATATGGTGTGTAGCTTTCATTTCTTCTAATTTTGTTGAAATGCCTTCCGCTTACTGTTTTTCATACATATTCCATCCTCCTATCGTATGTGTGAATATGAAACGCTGTCTTTTTTTGTATATATTCCATCCTCCTATCCTGCACTTGCCTTACATCAAAGTAGTGTTTTTCTGTATCATGCATCAACCAGTTATGCAGAGCTAATTTTATTCATCTTCTTGTGGTTTTGACTTCATAAGGCAATATCAGAAAATAGGAAGGAAAAGAGTAAGTTAGGGGATGTTGGTGGTCCTCCACGCCGACTTAAACAGAGACTCTCTAGATTTGCCACTTCTACTGCTAATGAAGTTGAAGTCCCAAGTCTACATGATGAGTTCATCTCCCGTACTCCACCATCGTAGGTGCTTTCTCTAAGTTGATAGTGTGATAATTGGTTTCATGTTGCATATGTTGTCTAGCCTGTATTTCTTCTATTTTGATTAAATTGCACCTGCTGAGTTCATACGTTATACATGTGCATATGACATGGCGTTCTGTGTCTAGAATACACTGCATCTATCTATCATACCATGTTCTTACATCAAAGTACTGTTGTTGTGTATCCCGCATCAGTCACTCATGATTCGACACTTTTAACATGGCAGTTTGATAGTGGTTGCATCTTGCATTGATTTCTATGTTGTACTGCTTCTAATTTTTCGAATTGCCACTTATGACAAGACACTTTTAACTTGGCAGAGTAATATTGGTTGCATCTTTCATATGGTGTCTAGCTTGCATTACTTCTATTTTCTTGAAAATCCTTCTGCTTAGTTTACACATCGTAGCTGTGAATATGTCATGTCGTCCTGTTTTTCTTACATATTCCATCCTCATACGGTTGTCTTACATCAAAGTAGTGCTTGTCTGTATCATGCATCAATGAGTTCTGAAGAGCGATTTTATTCTTTTGTGTTGTGGGTAGTCTTGACATGGCAAGGTCAAAAAAGAGCAAGGAAAATAATATAGTAGGGAGTGGTGTTACTCGTCGGGTGAAACAGAAAAGGATCTGCCATCCAGATTCTGCTCGTACTTATAGTGCAGTAGAAGGTCCAAGTCCACCGGCTAAATCTACAAACACAGTATCATCTGCTCCACCAGCTGCAGCATCCGCTTCAACTGTACCAGCATCTCAATGAGTTACTCGTTCGTTTGCTCCGGAACTGGCCAGTTCCCAAGCTGCCTTCACACCTAACACTACTTTCGAAGCACTATTGACACAATAGGACTTGGCAAGATCAGATGAACCTCATGAGCATCAACACCAAGACGGTACCTGACCGAGTCAAGTTGCAGTTGCATGCTCCTTTATATGTACTCTCACAGTTTGATGTACACTAACACTTTCCATATTCATTGTTGAACTAGCACCACGACGCAAGCGGAAACAGACATCAGGGATAATGCTTGACAGATTAACAAAATCTAAAGGAGGAAGAATGGAGATCCATTTTGAGGCGGGTTTAAAAAGGCCACGTGATGCTACAGAGTCAGCCAAGTTAGTATCAGAGGCATCCGTTGCCGTTAGGTGTCATGCACGTATCCTCCCAACGTGGATCCAGTACAGCAATGAGAAAGACAATACCCAGTTTAACACCTTCCTTGACCATTTATCCGTAAGTAATGTTATTCATCGCAATTAGTAATATTGTCTTTCTCTGTCCCATACTTTCTAGCTTCCTCCTAATAAGACTCACATTCTTTTTTCAACAGATGAGGTTCAAGTTGGATCCGAAAGATGATGCAACTAAACAAGCATGCACTCATGTTTTTCAGTCTGCTCTGCGACAGTATCGGTACTACCTTAGAAAATCTCACTTTGAAGGCAAGGCTAACAATGAAATCGCCCAAACATCTCTAGTGGAATATATTACAGATGAAGACTGGACAGCCCTTGTTAAATATTGGTCTGACCCAAAGTATCAGGTAGGCTATATGTATTTGATCAGACCACATATTGAACTTGTATTTATGTATGTGCCTTACAAGTGTATCTTCTTCTAGGCTAACTGTTTGAAGAACAAGACCAACCATTCTAAAGTGAAATTCCAACAGACAACAGGATCTTGTAGCTATATTGCACACTGTGAGGCTCTTGTAAATAGCTGCTACTTCCTTCTTTTTTCTATGCCATATTACCGTATCTATATTGACTTGTTCCAAATACAGAGGAAAGCCTGTGCGGACCAAAAAGAACCTGAACTGAATGCAGTGCAAATCTTCAAGGATTGCCACACCAGCAAGATGAAGGGCATGAGCACACTAGTTCAAGCCACTGTTGTAAGTCCTTACTCCTCCTGCCTTTGAACTGATTGGTACTGTGATGTGTTCATTTAACTACTTGGTTTGCAGCCAATGTCAGTTACTCTGTTCACTTTTATACGCAGTTGTTTAACGTATCATTTCACCTTACATGGTTTAAAAGATATGAAGGATATTCTTTTGGTCTTGATCTGTATTCTAGTTGTTATGTTCATGTGCGCACACAATGATAAAATAGCCTGTTTGTTTTATATCTGTTTGCCCATGATATGAATGATGTCATACTATGTTCATCCTACTTTAAACCATGTCTCTTTATCCTTAGATGTCAACGAATGTGAGGAAATAGACAATACAGTAGGCATGCTACATGGACATATGTTCCGAAAGTGGTTTTATTATGTAGTTGGCACTACAATACATGCTAATGTATTACAATAGTTCACCAAAATAAGTTATGTATAAACGTGTAACCTAGTTTGTTTGTTTTTGTCTCACTAGTAACTTATCTGGTACACTAATATACAAGTTCAAACTTTCAGGAAGCTATGGAAAAAATAATTGAACAGCCACAACCACCTGAAGGTGACGAGGCTACCACAGGCACAATGTCACCTCTTGCTGCAGTGCGTCGGTATCTCTCCACTAAAAGTGCAAAAAGCACCTTCCTGCGTAATTCTGGGTTGGTTGTCAAGGTAACCTCGTCCAAATCGCCTACTGAACAAAATCTTCCTGCTAGACAGAGTGATATATCTGTGCTCCAGACACAAGTCCAATCCCTAATGGACGTCATTTTGGAAACAAGAATAGTGGTTGACAAATGTCGTCAAGATATGAATGGTTTTGAAACCAGACTATCAGACGTTCCCTTCGTTGTTCAAGAGCAATGGCGGAAAAAATGTGAAGATCATGCTGCTCCATCAGATTCTATAGCCTGAAACATTAGCACTCAGGTCAAATGATCTGTGCTTCTATACATCTGGTGGTGCTTTTATCTGCAAGGACTGTAAACTTTATGCCAACAGGCCTTTTGTTGTGATACAGCATTTATGATGCTGCCAAAGGCTGCAATAATTACAACGCTATTTTTGTATAGTGTAGGTTTATCTTAGTAATGTATTCGGCCGAAAGCTTCGTAGGAGCCCAACATGCCAACATTCGTCAGGCCCATTCCAATTGGGCTAAAAACGATTATGGGACGAAATTTGCATGTAGCCCACTAAAAATATCTGGGCCTAAATCAGCATAAGATTTCATATTTTTCTGGTAGGCATGTGCCCATAGTGGGCCTTTAACAGGCCTAAACATAATTTGGGCCCTCAATAACAATAGGCCGTTTATAGGTGTAAATATCTCGAGCCCATAAAAAACATGGGCCTTTAAAAGACCGAAAGTGGGATTGGGCCCATTTACGATGCGGATCTTTCACAGGCCGAAATTCAGACGGGCCGTAAATGCGCCGACCTAATACATGGGCCTTTAACAGGCCGGAAGTTCGGTCGGGCTAGATTATCATCATTTTTATATGGGTTGTTAATGGGCCCGATGTGACGTTGGGCCACATATGGCCCGTGGATTTCGTCCGACGTTAACAGGCCGAAAATCACAACAGGCCGAAAGTGGCCCAAATCTATAGTCGGCCTCTAACAGGCCGAATGTCAGACATGGCCGAATAGGACCCAAATCCTTCACGGACGTTTATGGGCCAAAAATTTTAATGGCCTGTAAATGGGCCCAAATGAAGCAGGACCTTTAACAGGACGGAAATACATCGGGCCATAATTCGGCCCATACACTTAGTGGACTGTTAACGGGCCAGAAGTGACCATGGGCCGCGATGATGACAAGTTTAGGGCAGGCTGTTGATGGGTTGATTTCACACTAGTCGTACGGGCCTTAACTGAGAATGTTGGGCCTTTAGCTGGGCCAGCCCATTATGGTCCGCAAAATCTCACGGGCCTTTAGCTGGGCCGGCCCATTATGGTCCGCAAAATCTCGCGGGCCTTTAGCTGGGCCGGCCCATTATGGCCCGCAAAATCTCGCGGGCCTTTAGCTGGGCTGGCCATTATGATACGCAAAATCTCGTGGGGCTTTTGCTGGGCTGGCCCATTATGGACCGTAAAATCTTATGGGCCTTTAGTTTGGCCGGCCCATTTAAACTTTATGGGCCACTTTTGGGCCGGTCCACGTGTCAACATATCATAGGTGCATCTCGTCCATTGGATGAGTGACACCTGTGCCAACGCGGAGCTGACACGTGTTTCCGTCAGCCAATCAGAATTTTACACGTGGAAAATCCCCATTGGTCCGGGCTGTTAACGGGTTATCGGATCCAAAACCGGACCCAATAGCTTAACGGCGTTCCGTTACGGTGGATTCCACGTGTCGGACACCCTTGACGAAAGCACTTCTGTGACACGCGATTTATCGTCATGGAAGTGGACACTTTCATGATGATAATTTTGGTAATGTCATGGAACACTTCTACGACAGCATAGGTATGACTATCTTCATTCTGTCCTAAATTTGTCATGGATGTACATGCATGACAGAAAATGTGACCTACTGTAACAAACACGTATCATCACGGAAGTGTATTTCTTTGTAGTGAAAGAGGAGGCGGGAGAAAGGGAAGGGGGAGGTCGAATCCCCCCTTTCCTTTCTCTTCCCCCTTTCCTTCTCCCTTTGGTTCGGCCCATATGGGGGGCGCACCAGCCCCTGGTGGCTGGAGCGTTTTCCCTCTTGACCCATTAGGCCCATATCTTTTGTCGGGGGTGCCCGGAACCCCTTCCGATGACCCGATATGTACCCGGTACCCCCGGAACACTTCCGGTGTCCGAATACTATCGTCCTATATATCAATCTTTACCTCTCGACCATTTTGAGACTCCTTGTCATGCCCGTGATCTCATTCAGGACTCCTAACAGCATTCGGTCACCAAATCATATAACTCATATAATACAATATCGTCATCGAACGTTAAGCGTGCGGACCTTACGGGTTCGAGAACTATGTAGACATGACTGAGACACCTCTCCGGTCAAAAACCAATAGCGGAACCTGGATGCCCATATTGGCTCCTACATATTCTATGAAGATCTTTATCGGTCGAACCGTTATGACAACATACATAATTCCCTTTGTCCATCGGTATGTTACTTGCCCGAGATTCGATCGTCGGTATCTTCATACCTAGTTTAATCTCGTTACCAGCAAGTCTCTTTACTCATTCTGTAATACATCACCTCGTGACTAACTCCTTAGTCGTTTTCTTGCAAGCTTATGATGTGTATTACCGAGAGGGCCCAAAGATACCCCTCCGATACTCGGAGTGACAAATCCTAATCTTGATCTATGCCAACTCAACAAACACCTTCGGAGATACCTGTAGAGCATCTTTATAATCACCCAGTTACGTTGTGACGTTTGATAGAACACAAGGCATTCCTCTGGTATCCGGGAGTTGCATAATCTCGTAGTCGAAGGAATATGTATTTGACATGAAGAAAGCAATAGCAATAAAACTTAACGATCATATTGCTAAGCTAACGGATGGGTCTTGTCCATCACATCATTCTCCTAATGATGTGATCCTGTTATCAAATGACAACTCATGTCCATGGTCAGGAAACCTTAACCATCTTTGATCAACGAGCTAGTCAAGTAGAGGCTCACTAGGGACACAGTGTTTGTTTATATGTTCACACATGTATTTAGGTTTCCGATCAATACAACTCTAGCATGAATAATAAACCTTTTATCATGAATAAGGAAATATAAAATAAAAAATTTATTATTGCCTCTAGGGCATATTTCCTTCAACGCCCCTGACTTAATCATGCACTAATCATACACGCAAATGCGCACAATCAAGATCAGAGACTCACGGGAAGATATCACAACACAACTCTAGACATAAATTCAAAATAAAGCTTTATATTACAAGCCAGGACCATGAAGGCTTGAATACATAAGTCAGCAGAAGCAACAACATCTGAGTACAGACATAAGTAAACAAGTTTCCCTTAAGAAGGTTGAGCAAAACAATGACATCTAGATCGAAAATGCGCAGGCCTCCTTCCTGGGGCCTCCTAACTACTCCTGGTCATCGGTCTCCATGTAGTAGTAGGCTCTGTCGGTGTAGTAGTAGTCATCGACGGGATCAGCTGGCTCTTGGGCTCCATCATCTGATTGCAGCAATCGGGTAGAGGTGAAAAAGGGATAGTAAAGCAACCGTGAGTACTCATCCAAAGTACCTGCAAGAGTTACATTAGATCTATGCTAAGTATGCACCGGTCTCAAAGGAATGGGGCTATATCTTTGGACTATACTACAGAATTATCAGAATAGAGGGGAAGGCCTAGCCCATCGAAGACTAGCATCTTGTAGCTTCTTGCGGCAACAGAAGAGAGTAGAGTAACATAACATATGGTAGCAAGTATATATTATCCTCGCCCAGAGATCCCTCCTCGACTCCCGGCGAGAAAGCGATCCTGGAGCCATCATATCCATTTATTGTCACAAGTATCCAGTTCTTGTTGTAGTAGATCAGGATACAACTCCGAGCATCTGTTACTGTGGACATGGCTATTCGAATAGATATACTTCCCTGTAGGGGTGCACCGACTTACCCAACACGCTCGATTAACTCCGGCCTGACACACTTTAACAGGTCATTCCCGCCTCAGCTGATTGACACACCATAGTCCTACCTAGGCTCAACATAGAGGTCAACACGTCGATCTACATCCTAAGTGCTCAGGGGTCTTGGGCCCATCGCCCTTTGCACTCCTGCGTGTTGTGTACGCGGCTTGGAGCAAACCCACCTCCTTATACAAGTGTAGGCGGTCACTGTCCAACCGGGCACGCCGCTCAACTATTGACGAGCTCTTGGAAGAAACGTATGATGCCGAGTGCCCATATTTATTCCCGCATGGTGATTAGTGAGAAAAGGCCCGATGCCTACTTAGATCACATATCCAAACCCGTTAGTGTATTGAGAGCTCGCGGAAATGATCAGGGATCCTATCGCCTAGTCTCGCAGACTTGCGACAAGGGCCAGGCCCATCCCTCTCCAGGGCGGTCTCTGCCTGCCCGGTCGTGCCGTGTCATTATATGACAGGTACCATCTTGGTCAACCTGACTTGTCTAGAAACTGTCGGGAACTCAAGCCCACCTCTACCGGGGTGGTACCGCCTGTCCCTTCAGTCCCGCAGTAACAGTAAACGGGGAACAGTTAAGGTAACAGTGTATCCTTACCATCAAGGTGAACTTGGAGGAATCACCCTTAGTAGGTTCACGCTTGAGGTAAAATGTCAAGGTGAACTAGGAGGAATCACTCTTGATGGGTTCACGCTTGAGATGTTGCACGATAGAGTCACTATTGGGAGTGGTGAGCGAGAAATCACCCTTGGTAAACCACACTCGATGTGCTACACTACAAAGATATCATCGTAAGTGGGATACGAGGCATCACCCTCGGCACTCGATAGTAGCTCTGCAGAGTCATACAACTAAGGGGGGGTACCAGTGATGTGTCGGTCTCAGCTCGTTGATCACATTGATCGAGTCACCGGTAACAAAGTGGGGCAACAAGGACAAGGGTGGGGGTCACTGAAGGATCACTAACCAACCTACACTAAGCATATAGGATAACCGGTAAAGTAACAATAGCAGGTTACAAAAGCAGGTTATGCATCAGAATAGGAGCTATCAAACAACAATAGCAAAATCTAATTGTAACGACCCGACCCAAAATCGGTCAAGTCTCTGTGTAGCTGTACCATCCCAAGATCATGCTGGCACACACAGTACATTGATGAAAAGATTCAAAGTTCAATCACACCTGAATTTATTACACGATTCTCATATCAAGTCTTTATTACATCATAATAAATTCGGCCGAAGGCCAACTCATGAGAAATAAACTAAATAAAGCTGCGGAAGTGTAGATGAATAGCGAGTCCATCCGACTCCATATGGCAATCGCCAAGCGTAGACCGTAGCCTCACTCCTGGTCGGGAAACTCCTCTGCAACATGAGACGTTGCAGCCGTGTAGGTCAGCATTTTGAATACGCCGGCAAGTCATAGAGAGAACAACAATAATAATGCTAACACTATATGCAATTTGGCTGTGGGGCTTTAAGTTATATGTTTTTGTGAAAAAGCCAGTTTTTCCTACAACAAAGGGGCTTGCTTGCAATTACTACAAAATGTTGGTAGTTATTGAGATGGTTCCACCAACCAATGTCTCATTCCCAATTATTAATTAACCACTCAATTAATTTATTTGTTCGGTGTTGAGATTTCCGAAATACTCCAGTTTCCAGAGGCTCATTTGTCCGTAACCGGGGACACGGCTAATCGATTAGGTTGTTACTCTGCAGAGTCTTGTGCACTTTACCCGCAAGATTCGTTCCCTCCTTTATGTCCTCGCACTGCCTGGTGTTTGAAGACGGGACGAACGAAACAGGGTCTTCCATAGAGTTTCTCTGGGCACTGCCGGTGCCCATCCATGTCCTACCGTTCTCCTACATCTGCTGGCACCGTCCGTCTAGAGTCACGCCTAAGGTTAACCCAGCCAGAGCCCATAATGGCTTGCGGCTGCACAGGTAAGCTTCTGGTCAAGGGGTATCCATCCGTCTCTTCGTGGCTGGGTGAAGCTTTCCGCAAGATGTCATGGCGCTTCTCCATGCATCCCGGCCATCCGCTGGTTTCTTCAGGGTGCCCGTCAACCGTCCTCCACCCAGTAGTGAATTTGAAGTCCATCTTGAGCTTGAAGTCATGGGGTTGTCATCATCTTGACTCTCACATCTCCCTTATGATTCTCTCAACCAACCCCGTCTACGAGCATAGCAAGATAAACTACATCACCCGGGCAATAGTAGCAAGGGGATTTGGGTTCATCCTACCTCATGATACTACTCAAGACATAACTTAAAGTTCTCCTACTGCATGCATGGTGGGGAGGAATAATTCTAATGCAACAAAATCATAGGTATTGTAAAACATGATCAAATGACTTGCCTGGCTGACGGTCTTCAAATGCTAGTGACTCCAGATAGCAAGTTCGCACTCCGGAAATTCTATCGAGTCAAACAATAGCACAAATAAGTATTCCACTAAATAACATAATAGCAAGCTAAAGGAAAACACACAAGCACTCAAACTAAAACCAAAGAAAACTCGAGGAAAACAAAATCAAGGTTTTCATCACTTCAAGCAACAACAAAGAAATAGTTTTATCCCACTAACACTTTTCTTAACAGAACCAAAACAAGGGTTTTGCTAACTAACATAAAGGAAAATAGCATATAAACTAGGTGCAAAAAGAATCTCATCAATATATATTATAGAACTCCTGTTATACCTAAAACAAAACTAATGAGAAAATAAAACAAAACTTTTTATTTTGCTGTAAATAAATGTTCACCCTCTGTAACTACAGAAACTAATCTAAAATAAATTATAACATGGGTCAATTAAAATTCTATAATAACTAGAACAGCAGGAAGCAACAGCAAGCTAAAAAAACTAGAAAACCTTGATTTCGACTAAAACTAATTTTAATACAATATACAAATACCCCCAACTAGTTCCTACTGCTAGGGTAGGTCAAAACTAAGCAGTGGCAAAAAGAATCACCTAAAAATATTAATTCTAGCTCAAATTATAGTAGAAATACTAATCTGACTACAACTAATATAAAACTATTTTTATAAGCTTAAACATGGCCAAATCTACTTTCTACAGAAACTATAGGAAATTTTTAAACTAACAAAAAAAGAATCAACTAAAAATATTAAAAAACCTAAAAGATATAGATTTTACAAGAATAGAACTATTCTGATTTAAAACAGAAATAGAAAAAACTAAAAGAAACTATCGAGCGCTACTGGGCCGAAAGGTGAGCGATCGGAAACTAAACAGCCCTCGGGCGATTTATAAACTAAAACGTACACGCGCTTAATAATAGAAAACCGACCGGTTAAACATACTAAACCACAATAAACCGAACACTAACCGATCTACTAAAGAAAAACCGTACCCCTTCACTAGTTCTAATCTAACGCGTTGGTGGAAGATCGAACCGCGAAGAGGAGCTCGGGCTTACAGCAGTCGGCGGCGACGGACGAACGACGATGGCGGCTCTGGCGACGGTGGTGCGGCGGCTACGGTCGTCGGGGAAGGTGACAGAGGTGTTCAGGCGAAGCGGCGGAACGAGGCAAGGTTGAGGGTGGCGGCTGCTGCGGTCGGGGACGACAGAGACGGCCGGGGCGACGACGACGGCTCCCTGGTGAGCTGCAGCTCCGGCAAGCGGCGGTCGAGCTCGGGGGCGACGTCTTCGGGGTTCCTGGGCATCGAGGGGATGTCAAAAAGGTGCGGAACGAAGAGAGGGTTCGGGTGAACAACTTGGAGGTCGAGGGGTGGCTCACCGATGGCGGTGGCGGCGATGAACTGCAGCGGCGGAGGCGAGATGCATTTGGCGAGGGCGCGGGCGGTGGTGGGTTTCAGGGTTAGGGTTTTAGGGGTGCGAGAGAGGAGGGGCAGGGCTTTATATAGGGCATGATCGTGGGCGAGGGGGCAACGCGGGATCGCGATCTCGAGAAGATCGCGGCGACGGGCGGCGGTGGTCGCACTCTGGTGCGGCATGATGTGGGCGAGGGCCGAGGGGTTAGGGATAGGGTGGGGCCGACGGGTCAGTGAGGGAGAGAGAGATCGAGAGAGAGGGACAGCGATCGGGTGGCCGATCGGAATGGGGTCGTGCGTGCGGCGCGGAGCTGGGCTGGCTGGCGCGCTAGTGGGCTGCGTCGGGTGGCTGGCTGGGCCGGTTGGCCTGGCCGGCTCGGGGGTTTCTTTTCTTTTTTTTGAATTAAGGCAGAGAGAAAAAAACTAAACTAAGAGAAAACTATAATATTTTTATATAAGACATATATATATATATCAAAATTCTCAAGGGAAATAATCCTACAATGTGGACATTTTTCCACAGGCAAAACAGAAACTAATAAAAACATTTTCTGCAAATTCCAAATAAAATCAAATTTGAATTCAAACGTTTTGGCATTAATTTCTTCTGACATTTTTGGAGTGTCATGTTAGCTACTCTCATACTTATGATCAAGTATTTGTCAGGGTTATTTGAAGTAAATTTCAAATGCCAAGTTGAATCCAATTCAAACAAACTCAAATGCCTCTGACAATTTCCAAATGCCACATAATTCAAACAAAATGCATAGATTCTTAACTAATAATTGTAAAACATTCCAAATTGAAAATTTGGGATGTTACAAACCTACCCACCTTAAGATGAATCTCGCCCTCGAGATTCGGGTTGGCTAGCAAATAGGTGTGGGTGGTCTCGGCGGAGATCTTCTTCTCGCTCCCAGGTGGCTTCCTCCTCGGAATGATGACTCCACAAAACCTTGCAAAACTTGATGATCTTGCTGCGAGTAACTCTGTTCGCAGTCTCAAGAATTCTGACGGGTTTCTCCTCATAAGTCATATCACCGTCAAGTTGTATGGCCTCTAGAGGAACTGTGTCTCTCAAAGGAATATCGGCCATCTCGGCATGGCATTTCTTCAGCTGGGATACATGAAAGACATCGTGAACTCCTGACAATCCTTCTGGCAATTCCAGTGTATATGCAACTTCTCCTCTGCGTTCGAGGATTTTGTAGGGGCCAATGAACCTAGGTGCTAATTTTCCTTTAACCCCAAATCTCTTGATTCCACGAAGTGGGGACACACGGAGATATGCTCGATCTCCAACTTCATACGTTATCTCCTTGCGTTTACTGTCGGCATAACTCTTCTGTCTCGACTGGGCTATCTTGAGTCTATCTCGAATCAGCTTGACTTTCTCTTCGGAGTCTCTGATAAGATCGGGACCAAAAAGTTTTCGGTCTCCAACACCATCCCACAACAATGGTGTTGTGCACCTCCTTCCGTATAGAGCTTCGAAAGGGGCCATCTTCAGACTGGTCTGATAGCTATTGTTGTACGAGAACTCTGCGTATGGCAAATTGTCATCCCAGCTAGACCCGTAGTCTAGTGCACAGGATCTCAACATGTCCTCCGGAATCTGGTTGACTCTCTCAGTCTATTCATTTGTCTGCGGATGAAAAGTTGTACTGAACTCCAGCCTCGTACCCAAAGTTTCATGTAACTGATTCCAAAACTTTGAGGTAAATGTTTTTCCTCTGTCTGACATGATACTCCTCGGAACTCCATGCAGACATACGATCCTGGTCATGTATATCTTGGCTAACTTAGCGCTGGTATATGTAGTCTTCACAGGAATGAAATGAGCTACCTTGGTCAAGCGATCAACTACTACCCAGATAGAAACATAACCTGAACAGGTCCAGGGTAATCCTGTGATAAAATCCATTCCAAGTTTTTCTCATTTCCACTCGGGAATCGGCAGTGGTTGAAGTGACCCTGCCGGCTTCTGATGTTCCGGCTTTACTCGCTGACAAACATCGCATACTGCTACGTACTCGGCAATATCCTTCTTCATACCTGTCCACCAGAAACTTTCCTTCAAGTCCAGATACATCTTGGTGTTGCCTGGGTGAATCGAGTACGGTGAATCATGGGCCTCCTGAAGAATTAACTTCCTGACCTCTGGGTCATTAGGCACATAGATACGATCCTCAAACCATAAAGTTCTGTGTTCATCCTCACGAAAACCTTTAGCCTTTCCTTTACTCATCTTTCCCTTTATCTCTGCAATTTCCTTGTCCGTCTTCTGCGCTTCACGGATCTTTTTGGTCAAAGTGGATTGAATATCCAAGGTGGCAACAAATCCTCTGGGTACTATCTCCAATCGGAGATCTCTGAGATCGTCGGCTAATTTCCGAGGTAATCCTCCAGCTATGAGGGTGTTCACATGGCATTTACGGCTCAAGGCATCTGCTACAACATTTGCTTTCCCTGGGTGATAATGCAATCTCATGTCATAGTCCTTGATCAATTCAAGCCATCTCCTCTGTCTGAGGTTCAACTCCTTCTGCGTGAAAATGTACTTCAAGCTCTTATGATCCGTGTAAACATCACAACTATTTCAGACAAGGAAATGTCTCCATGTCTTGAGTGCATGCACTACGGCTGCTAACTCCAAATCGTGTGTGCCATAATTCATCTCATGAGGTCGTAGCTGTCTAGAGGTATAAGCTACAACTTTTCCTTCCTGCATGAGCACTCCTCCGAGTCCTTGGCAAGAAGTGTCACAATACACCTGGTAATCCTTGTGTATGTCCGGCAAAATGAGTACTGGGGCTGTAACCAGACGTTTCTTCAACTCCTGAAAACTAGCTTCACAATCCTCGGTCCAAATGTACTTGGTTTCCTTCTTCAACAGCTCGGTCATGGGTTTAGCAATCTTGGAGAAATTCTCAATAAATCTCTGATAATATCTTGCAAGTCTGAGAAAACTGCGGATCTCCTTGACTGAGGTGGGGGATTGGCAGCTGGTAACCGATTCAACCTTGGTGGGGTCAACTACTATTCCTTCTCCTGAAATAACATGTCCGAGGAATCCGACTTCCTTCAACCAAAATTCACATTTGCTGAACTTGGCATATAACTGATGTTCTCAGAGTTTCTCCAGAACTAGACGCAGATGTTCCTTGTGCTCTTCCTTGCTCTTGGAGAAAACCAATATGTCATCGATGAACACCACGACAAACTTGTCCAGATATTCCATAAATACATTGTTCATCATGCTCATGAAATACGCAGGGGCATTAGTCAATCTGAATGACATGACGGTATACTCATATAAACCATACCTGGTGGTGAAAGCTGTTTTGGGTATATCCTGTTCACGAATCTTCAGCTGATGATACCCTGATCGAAGATCGATCTTGGAAAATACTTTGGCTCCGACTAGCTGATCAAATAAATCATTAATCATCGGAAGAGGGTACTTATTCTTGATGGTCACGTCGTTCAATGAACGATAATCTACAACCATTCTCAGGGTTCCATCATTCTTCTCTACCAAAAGAACTGGGGCTCCCCAAGGTGACAAACTTGGGCGAATATATCCTTCCTCCAATAATTCCTTGATCTGCTGCTTGATCTCTTCCAAATCATTCAGGGGCATCCGATAAGGTCTCTTGGATATTTGGGATGTGCCAGGTAATAACTCGATCAGAAATTCTATTTCTCTGTCTGGTGGCATTCCTGATAATTCCTTCGGAAATACATCCAGAAAATCTTTTACTACGGGCACTTCCTCCTGAACCACTCCCATGAGGGAATTCACCTGCTTCTTCATCGGTGTGCGTCTGGATACATACTTGATCCTCTTCTGCTTCGGGGTGGTGAGCAAAATCGTCTTGCGGGCACAGTCGATGTTCCCTTCAAACTTCATCAACCAGTCCATGCCTAGGATCACGTCCAATCCCTGGGATTCTAAGACTATGAGGTCTACAGGAAAATCATGATTTCCGATGCTGAGGGTTGAATGACAGCCTAAGCCTGCCATCATCTCTCCTCCTGGGGAAGTGACTTGGAGCGGGGTTCTAAGGGTTCTAGTGGGCAACCCATACTTTTCCACAACTACCCTTGATATGAATGAATGTGTTGCACCGGAATCAAACAGTACCAATACTGGACGTGAATTTAATAAAAACTTACCAACCATAGTGTCTGGCTGATCATAGACGTCCTCCACGTCAATGTGATTCACCTGAGCACGAGGAAAAGGGTTGGGCTTCTTTGCTGAGCTTCCATTGCCGTTGCCATTTCCATTCCTCTTCTTGGCCTCCAGACAATCGGTGGCATAGTGTCCGGTCTTCTGGCACTTGAAACAGGTGATATGACTCAGATCCTTCTGAGTCGGAGCAGGACGGTGCTGGTTGCCGTTGCCTCCATTGCCTGACTTGGAGTTGTTGTCGTGGTTGCGATTGTTCCCATTCCCTCCATGGTTATGTCATCCATGATTATGTCCTCCATGGTTGTGATGGGTATGTCCTCCCGAGTATGGGGCATAGCGGGGCTTCTGCTGAGCTCCGGAGTTGTACTTTCCCTGGCCATATTTCCGCTTGCGGCTTTCAATCTGCTGCTGCTTGCCTTCAAGTATAGTGGCCTTGTCTACCAGCTCCTGGTAGTTGTTGAAGGTAGCCACCATTAGCTGCATTCCCAGCTCATCATTGAGTCCCTCAAGAAACTTCTCCTATTTTGCGGCATCTGTGGACACATCATCTGGGGCATAGCGAGATAATTTGTTGAACTCGTCCACATACTGCCCCATAGTACGGTTCCCCTGGCGTAAGTTGCGGAACTCACGCTTCTTCAGACTCATGGCTCCAGCTGAGACATGAGCGATGTGGAAGGCCCGCTGGAACTGATCCCATGTCATGGTGGCGACCGGATAAGTGGTGGTGTAGTTCTCCCACCAAGAGGCTGCAGGTCCATTCAGTTGATGTGCGGCAAAACGCACCTTCTCAACATCTGTGCATCCAGCAGTTGTTAGATCCCTTCTGATCTTGCGGAGCCAATCATCGGCTACAATCGGCTCGGTGCTACTAGAGAACACCGGCGGATTCAGCCTTAGGAACCGGGTCAGGTTATCGACAGGGGGTGGTGGCGGTGGATTGTTGTTGTTGTTGCCTTGGTTTTGGATGAGCATTTGCATTAAGGCATTCTGCTGTTGGATCAGCTGGATGAGCTCCGGCGGGAAAGTGAAACCGAGGTCACGTCTCGGAGGCATCTGGTGTTATGGAGTGGATGAGAAATTAGAATAGAACAAGGGTCTAATGAGAAAATAGCACTACCCAAATGAATGCACAAACATAATCACACCAATCATTTATTCATTCATCTCAAACAAGGTTCAATCTCGGATTACAAAATCTCAGGACTAATCAAAAATAACGGCCTAACTGATCGCCGAAAATAAAATAACATGGTGGTCGACTAAATGTCTTCATCAATTATCCTTGCGTCCTCTAGTGCGTTGTCCTCTGGTGCGGCGCCTCCTCTTGCGGCTTCCTTCGGTGGAGCTCTCTTCATAATCCTGGTCATTGCTCATGAGAGGTCCATCATCTCCACTCGGGAAAAGGTTTTCTCCCAAATCCATCTTCACCTCTACAGCGGCAACATCAATCTTCAGCTTGTCGACTCTCTCCATGAAATCCTTGACTTCATCCTCATGCTCATAGTGGGCTTCACGTGCTGCATCCTCCAGTTCAATTTCATGAAGATGCAACTTTTGGACCTTCTTCAAGCTCCTACGCATCTGAATCTCTAGAGCCCTGATGTGAGCCTCCAAGTCTTGGACATATGAGTGAACGGAGTCGTCATCTATGGTGCGGATGATCTCTCCATCTGCAGTCCTACGAGAAATCATGGTGTGCTCTGATACCATCTCTGTAACGACCCGACCCAAAATTGGTCAAGTCTTTGTGTAGCTGTATCATCCCAAGATCATGTTGGCACACACAGTACATTGATGAAAAGATTCAAAGTTCAATCACACCTGAATTTATTACACGATTCTCATATCGAGTCTTTATTACATCATAATAAATTCGGCCGAAGGCCAACTCATGAGAAATAAACTAAATAAAGCTGCGGAAGTGTAGATGAATAGCGAGTCCATCCGACTCCATATGGCAATCGCCAAGCGTAGACCGTAGCCTCACTCCTGGTCGGGAAACTCCTCTGCAACATGAGACGTTGCAGCCGTGTAGGTCAGCATTTTGAATACGCCGGCAAGTCATAGAGAGAACAACAATAATAATGCTAACACTATATGCAATTTGGCTGTGGGGCTTTAAGTTATATGTTTTTGTGAAGAAGCCAGTTTTTCCTACAACAAAGGGGCTTGCTTGCAATTACTACAAAATGTTGGTAGTTATTGAGATGGTTCCACCAACCAATGTTCTCATTCCCAATTATTAAATAACCCCTCAATTAATTTATTTTGTTCGGTGTTGAGATTTCCGAAATACTCCAGTTTCCAGAGGCTCATTTGTCCGTAACCGGGGACACGGCTAATCGATTAGGTTGTTACTCTGCAGAGTCTTGTGCACTTTACCCGCAAGAATCGTTCCCTCCTTTATGTCCTCGCACTGCCTGGTGTTTGAAGACGGGACGAACGAAACAGGGTCTTCCTATAGAGTTTCTCTGGGCACTGCCGGTGCCCATCCATGTCCTACCGTTCTTCTACATCTGCTGGCACCGTCCGTCCAGAGTCACGCCTAAGGTTAACCCAGCCAGAGCCCATAATGGCTTGCGGTTGCACAGGTAAGCTTCCGGTCAAGGGGTATCCATCCGTCTCTTCGTGGCTGGGTGAAGCTTTCCGCATGATGTCATGTCGCTTCTCCATGCATCCCGGCCATCCGCTGGTTCCTCCAGGGTGCCCGTCAACCGTCCTCCACCCAATAGTGAATTTGAAGTCCATCTTGAGCTTGAAGTCATGGGGTTGTCATCATCTTGACTCTCACATCTCCCTTATGAATCTCTCAACCAACCGCGTCTACGAGCATAGCAAGATAAACTACATCGTCCCGGGCAATAGTAGCAAGGGGAATTGGGTTCATCCTACCTCATGATACTACTCAAGAACATAACTTAAAATTCTCCTACTGCATGCATGGTGGGGAGGAATAATTCTAATGCAACAAAATCATAGGTATTGTAAAACATGATCAAATGACTTGCCTGGCTGACGGTCTTCAAACGCTAGTGACTCGAGATAGCAAGCTTCGCACTCCGGAAATTCTATCGAGTCAAACAATAGCACAAATAAGTATTTCACTAAATAACATATAGCAAGCTAAAGGAAAACACACAAGCACTCAAACCAAAACCAAAGAAAACTCGAGGAAAACAAAATCAAGGTTTTCATCACTTCAAGCAACAACAAAGAAATAGTTTTATCCCACTAACACTTTTCTTAACAGAACCAAAACAAGGGTTTTGCTAACTAACATAAAGGAAAATAGCATATAAACTAGGTGCAAAAAGAATCTCATCAATATCTATTATAGAACTCCTGTTATACCTAAAACAAAACTAATGAGAAAATAAAACAAAACTTTTTATTTTGCTGTAAATAAATGTTCACCCTTTGTAACTACAGAAACTAATCTAAAATAAATTATAACATGGGTCAATTAAAATTCTATAATAACTAGAACAGCAGGAAGCAACAGCAAGCTAAAAAAACTAGAAAAGCTTGATTTCGACTAAAACTAATTTTAATACAATCTACAAACACCCCCAACTAGTTCCTACTGCTAGGGTAGGTCAAAACTAAGCAGTGGCAAAAAGAATCACCTAAAAATATTAATTCTAGCTCAAATTATAGTAGAAATACTAATCTGACTACAACTAATATAAAACTATTTTTATAAGCTTAAACATGGCCAAATCTACTTTCTACAGAAACTATAGGAAATTTGTAAACTAACAAAAAAAAGAATCAACTAAAAATATTAAAAAACCTAAAATATATAGATTTTACAAGAATAGAACTATTCTGATTTAAAACAGAAACAGAAAAAACTAAAAGAAACTATCGGGCGCTACTGGGCCGAAAGGTGAGCAATCGGAAACTAAACAGCCCTCGGGCGATTTATAAACTAAAACGTACACGCGCTTAATAATAGAAAACCGATCGGTTAAACATACTAAACCACAATAAACCGAACACTAACCGATCTACTAAAGAAAAACCGTACCCCTTCACTAGTTCTAATCTAACGCGTTGGTGGAAGATCGAACGGCGAAGAGGAGCTCGGGCTTACAGCGGTCGGCGGCGATGGACGAACGACGATGGCGGCTCTGGCGACGGTGGTGCGGCGGCTACGGTCGTCGGGGAAGGTGACAGAGGTGTTCGGGCGATGCGGCGGAACGAGGCGAGGTTGAGGGTGGCGGCTGCTGCGGTCGGCGACGACAGAGACGGCCGGGGCGACGACGACGGCTCCCTGGTGAGCTGCAGCTCCGGCAAGCGGCGGTCGAGCTCGGGGGCGACGTCTTCGGGGTTCCTGGGCATCGAGGGGATGTCAAAAAGGTGCGGAACGAAGAGAGGGTTCGGGTGAACAACTTGGAGGTCGAGGGGTGGCTCACCGACGGCGGTGGCGGCGATGAACTGCAGCGGCAGAGGCGAGATGCATTTGGCGAGGGCGCGGGCGGTGGTGGGTTTCGGGGTTAGGGTTTTAGGGGTGCGAGAGAGGAGGGGCAGGGCTTTATATAGGGCATGATCGTGGGCGAGGGGGCAACGCGGGATCGCGATCTCGAGAAGATCGCGGCGACGGGCGGCGGTGGTCGCACTCTGGTGCGGCATGACGTGGGCGAGGGCCGAGGGGTTAGGGATAGGGTGGGGCCGGCGGGTCAGTGAGGGAGAGAGAGATCGAGAGAGAGGGACAGCGATCGGGTGGCCGATCGGAATGGGGTCGTGCGTGCGGCCGTGGAGCTGGGCTGGCTGGCGCGCTAGTGGGCTGCGTCGGGTGGCTGGCTGGGCCGGTTGGCCTGGCCGGCTCGGTGGTTTCTTTTCTTTTTTTTGAATTAAGGCAGAGAGAAAAAAACTAAACTAAGAGAAAACTATAATATTTTTATATAAGACATATATATATATCAAAATTATCAGGGGAAATAATCCTACAACGTGGACATTTTTCCAGAGGCAAAACAGAAACTAAAAAAACATTTTCTGCAAATTCCAAATAAAATCAAATTTGAATTCAAACCTTTTGGCATTAATTTCTTCTGACATTTTTGGAGTGTCATGTTAGCTCCTCTCATACTTTTGATCAAGTATTTGTCAGGGTTATTTGAAGTAAATTTCAAATGCCAAGTTGAATCCAATTCGAACAAACTCAAATGCCTCTGACAATTTCCAAATGCCACACAATTCAAACAAAATGCATAGATTCTTAACTAATAATTGTAAAACATTCCAAATTGAAAATTTGGGATGTTACACTAATGCAAGCATGAAAGGGAAAGAATGGGCGATATAGGAAATATCAAGGGGTTTTTGCTTGTCTAGAAGCTCTGCTGAAAGGGGCTGGTCTTCAGGAATGTAGTCGTACTCGGGAGCAGCGTCGGTCTCGGGGTCTACCGGAGAGAAGAGGGGGGAGAAACTGTAGATATAAAGCAATCAAATGCATCACAAAGCATGTCATGGCAATATGGTGTGCTAAGGGTGAGCTAATGCAGTGCTAAGCTTTATAGACAGAGCGTGAAAATATCTGGGAATATTTTCCCTGCTTTAGGCAGTTATCAGACAAGCGAGCCTGAGGGGAAGGTTCCATGTTTGCAGTGTTGGAGGCATGTGACAGGTATGTGGAGGGCATAAACAGTTTCTTCTTATTTTTCTGATCATTTTTCATATATAAATTATTTTCATCCAAGTTTCGGATTATTTTACATGATTTTTCAAAGTTTAAATGATTTTTTGAAATTACTGGATTAATTGTTAATTCGAAAATAAAAGAATAAAATGCTTCGGGCACCTAGAAATGTACCTAATAGAGATCATGTGAGGTTGATAGTGGGCCCTGTTGACTGGGTCAACTACCCAGTTAGCACAGGCTGACTAGTGCGGCCAACTCTGATTCAGCCAGCCTTATCCATTTTAACAGTGTGAGGGCCCCGCATGTCATACACCGAGAGTTTAACCAGTGTTTAAATTAACTAAAAGGGATTAATTAGCAGGTGGACCCCAACTGTCAGTGCATGAATTAGTTATTTGTTAGATTTAATCTAATCGTATCGCTATAGTGAAGGTCCCACACGTCAGCAGTTGTTTAGTGGCCAGATTAGTGTCCAAAACACCTGGGCCCACTTGTCGGTGACCCAAGGCAGTGTCACACTGGCAACAACCCTCCGGCGACGCGAGAACGCGACAGAGGGCATCGGGATTCACCCTCCGGCGACTAAACGAGGCGCGGGAGGCATCGTTCAAATTGGCGGAGAAAGCCACAACTAACGGTGCTAAGGAAGGGGGTCGTGGGGCCTAAATCGACGGCAGCGCCGACCACGGCGGACGCCGGATCTCGGATGAAACCGAGCAAGTTGCTACGGGGCACTGCAGGACGAGCGGATGGCTGTGTATGGTTCCTGGGAAGCCCAGGAGCTCAACGCAAAGCTCGGACACGAACGGTGCATGCGGTGGCCACGACAGCGAGGCGGGCGGCTGCGGCGAGCTACGGCAATGGCAGCAAGAAGCTAGGGGACGCGCACGAGGCAGAGGAGACGGGGAGAAGGAAGAAGAGCTCACGGAGAGCCTGCAGGTGTGCTAAGTGGGCTCGGGGGAGGCCTAGAGCAGACGGCGCAGCAGCGACGATCTTCGGCGACTGAGAAGGAATGTATGAGATTATGATTGCATGATGTATTGATTCGGTGCAATGTGCACGGTATATATGAGTAGAATGTGGGGCCTCTACCTCAATCTATATAGCAAACTAGAGAGGTGGGCCTAATGTACAAAAGACAATATACATGCACAAATAATATCCTCAACACCCCCCCCCCCCGCAGTCGAAGCGGCACTGCAGCTGACGCAAAGACTGGACTGGAACTCCTCAAATGACGCCGTAGGCAAGCCCTTGGTCATGATATCTGCAAATTGTTGGGAAGTAGGGACGTGTAAAACACGAATATGACCAAGAGCCACCTGTTCCCGAACAAAATGAATATCCAACTCAATATGCTTGGTCCGTCGATGATGCACCGGGTTAGCGGAGAGGTAGACCGCCAAGACGTTATCGCAGTAGATTACCGTGGCACGGTCAATAGGGCAAGACAGCTCCTAAAGCAGTTGACAAAGCCAGGAACACTCAGCGACGGCGTTGGCCACCGCACGATACTCAGCCTCAGCACTAGAGTGAGAGACCGTAGGCTGCCGCTTGGACGACCACGAGATAAGTGAGGGTCCAAGGTAGACACAATTGCCCGAGGTGGAGTGACGTGTGTCAGGGCAGCCCGCCCAGTCTGCATCGGAGTAGGTTGTGAGGGCGGTGTCAGCGGAGGCGTGAAGCGTGACACCAAAATCCATAGTGCCACAAACATAGCAGAGAATCCGCTTGACAGCGGCCCAGTGAACATCCCGAGGAGCATGCATATGAAGACACACCTACTACACTGCATACTGGATCTCTGGTCGAGTCAAAGTGAGGTACTGGAGAGCACCAACAATAGACCGATAGAAAGCGGCATCCGAAGCAGGGGAACCATCCGTGGCAGAGAGCTTGGCATTCGCATCAACAGGCGTGGCGGCGGGCTTGCAGTTAAGCATGCCAGCGCGCTCCAGGAGCTCATGAGCGTACTTCCGCTGATGAAGAAAGAAGCCATCCAGACGGTGCACCACCTCAACACCGAGGAAGTAGTGTAGAGGACCCAAGTCCTTGATGGCGAACTCAGCGCGAAGACGAGTCATGAGCTGACTGAGAAGCCCAGCTGTACATGCCGTCAGGATGATGTCATCGACATTTAGCAGCAAGTAGGCTGTGTCGGAGCCCTGGTGATAAACGAAGAGCGATGCTTCCGAGCGAGTGGAGCGGAACCCAAGCTGATGAAGAGATGCCGTGATGCGCTAGTACCAAGCGCGCGGAGCCTGCTTGAGTCCGTACAAGGACCGCGAAAGCAGGCACACGTGGTCGGGAAATGCCGGATCAACGAACTCGGTGGGCTGCTGGCAGAAGACCTGCTCCTCGAGGTGACCATGAAGGAAGGCGTTGGAGACGTCCATCTGGTGCACCGGCCAAGCACGGGAGACCGCAAGGTGGAGAACTGTGCGTATCGTGCCGGGCTTGATGACCGGAGCGAAGGTGTCGGTGAAGTCGATGCTAGCATGCTATCGGAATCCATGAACCAGCGCGCTTTATAGCGATCAAGGGTACCATCGGGATGGAGCTTGTGTTTGAAGACCCACTTCCCGGTAATCACGTTGGCGTGCCGGGGACGGGGAACAAGCTGCCACGTTCGGTTGCGCAACAGGACATCAAACTCCTCTTGCATTGCAGCCATCCAGAGCGGGTCACGAAGAGCGGCTTGAACGGAGGACGGCAATGGCGATGACTCAGAGGTGGACGCCGCATGGACGTAGTCATCCGAGGTGTAGCGCGAGCTCGGGCGAAAAACGCCCGTACGGGCGCGGGTGACCGGACAGGCCACAGGCGCCAGGGGGGCGCGGGAACCGGGGGCGCCGGGGACGCCGAGGGGGCAGGGGCGCCGAGGGCACCGGGGGCGCCGAGGGGGCCGGGAGCGCTGGGGGCACCAAGGGTGCCGAGGGGGACGGGGGCGCCGGGAACGCTGAGGAGGCCGGGGGCGCGGAGAGGGCTGCGGGCGCCAGGGGAGCTGTGGGGGCCGCGGACACCAGCGGCGCCGGGGGGGGCGGGGGCGCCAGCACCGCGGCTGTAGGAGGCGCCGCATGCGGGGGGCGCCCCTCAAAGCCAGGGGGGCCAAGAGAGGCGCGCAAGCGCCCTGGGAGAGGCATCGAGGAGCCCGCGTCACCGGTGGCGGGAGGAACAGCCGGGCGTACCTGGTGAAACGGAAACACATGCTCATCAAAGTAAACGTGCCAGGAAGTGAACACACGGTGGGAGACGGGATCATAGCACCGATATCCCTTGGAGTTAGAGGGGTAGCCGATGAAGATGCAAGCGACAGATCAAGGTGCAAGCTTGTGAGAAGCAGTGTCAGCAGTGCTGGGATAAGACGGGGGCGTACCATAGAGAAGATGATGAGGTGCGTAGTTCCACCGTGGGCAGCAGGGTCTAATGTTAAGAAGAAGTGATGAAGTGGCGAGTGCGTCCGGCCAGAAACAAGGCGACACGTTGGCATGAAACAGGAGCATGCGAACGCAGTCATTCAGAGTGCGAAGGACGCGTTCGACTCAACCGTTCTGCTGTGAAGTATACGGGCATGTGAGGCGAAAAATTGTACTGTGATGCGACAAAAAGGTGCGGAAAGCGAGGTTGTCGAACTCTTTTCCATTGTCCGTCTGAAGCGCAGGGATGGGACGCCCAAACTGCATGCAGACATAGGAGTAAAAAGCCGTCAAGGTAGAGAGTGCATCCGACTTTCTGCGTAAAGAAAAGTCCACACATAATGAGAATAATCATCAAGAATGACCAGATAATATAAATAGCCCGAGTTACTAGGAACCGGAGAAGTCCACACATCGCTATGAATCAACTGAAAAGGAAAAGAAGCAATGGTGGTGGAATTATTAAACGGGAGACGAACATGTTTGCCGACGCGACAAGCATGACAAGTGTGATCCTCGATCTTATTGCAACTGAAACTAAAAGTCCTAAGAATATGACAAAGTGTGACGGGGTTGGGATGACCCAAGCGAGCGTGCCAGAGATTGACTCCAGCGGAGAGAGAAACCGGTGCGGTGGTAGTGGATGAAGGCGAGTGCACCGGATAGAGCTCGTCGGGGCTGTCACATCGGTGAAGTACCATCCTGATTCGAGCGTCTTTGGCACAAAAAACCAAGCTCATCAAATTCAACGGTAACAGGATTTTCACGAGTGAAACAACGAATAGAAATGAGATTCTTAATAAGATGAGGTGTGACAAGTATGTTAGACAAAGATAATGGAGTAGAACTAGAAGGAAAAGAAGTGTGCCCAATGTGTGTGATAGGAAGTGTGGAACCGTCACCGACAATGATGCGGCGGTCGGTGGAGACAGGAGTGAAGGAGGCAAGGTTACCGGGATGAGCAAACATGTGAGCCGTAGCACCGGTATCCATGTACCAATCACCACCTCCAGTGTAGTTATTCTGCGTAGGAGCGGCATGTAGTGCGGGGAGGAGCATCGGGTCCCCGGGCGCCGGCGGTAGGGCCGGCGAAGGGGACGGAGACGCCATGGGGAGGCCGTAGCCGCCGCTCGGTTGCAGCGGTGGGTACTCTCCATACGGTATGGGTAGCAGCCTCGGCTGTGAATGCAGTGCCGGGTAGGCCGGATGGCCCGCCGAAAAAACCTGCTGGCCCGCTGACAGATGCTGCTGCGAGTGATGGCCTGCTGACGACCCCCACCAGTACCCGGGAGACCCGTACACGGGCGGAGCCAAGTAAGTAGGATTCCCGTACGTGGAAGCGGGCGTGTCAAACGCCTCGCGCAACAGCAAGGGGACGACGGGCAGAGACGGCGCCGGCGGCGGGGTGACAACGGACTGGCCGGAGAGCGCCGGCAATGGCGGGCCGCGCCGTAGGATGCCAGCGGCGGAGCCACGCCAGAGGACCCGTAGCGGGACTGGCCGGAGAGCGCTAGCCGCGGCGGGGACGCGCCGTAGGACACCGATGGCGGAGCCGCGCCAGAGGGCGCCGTCGGCGGGACGGCAAAGGCGGTGGTGGACAGGCCGGTGGACGCCATCGGGCGGCTGGCGGCGGGTCGGGCGGCTCAAATGATTGGCGCGGGTGATGCGGCTGCGAGCGACTATGCGGTTGGCAGCAGCGGCGATGCTGTTCACAGCAGCAGGCAGGGCGACGTGCGCTAGCGGGGGCGGGCGATACACGATTATACGCGCCGGGCCATACACGATTATACGCGCAGCGGCGGCAGCTATACGCGAAGCGCGTGCGCGGGCTGGTTGCGTGGTCGCTAGCTTGCTAGCTTTGCACGGATGAGTGCTGCTGCTTTATGGGAAATTGATCTAGCAATCAATAGCCAACAGAGCGAACGGGGCGGATCGGGTAGCAGGCGGGACGGGAAGCAGCGAGCGAGCGGCGGCTGGCGGGGCTAGCGGCGGCTGGGAGGAGCACGCACGCGGGAGAGTAGCGGCGGCCGGCGCAGTTGACGCATGGGCGGCGGCGGATGGGAAGCGGCGGCGGAGAAGGCGCGCGGCGGCGGCAGCGGAAGGCTAGGGTTTAGAACCTAAAAACTGATACCATGTATGAGATTTTTATTGCACGATATATTGATTCGGTGCAATGTGCATGGTATATGTGAGTAGAATGTGGGGCCTCTACCTCAATCTATACAGCAAACTAGAGAGGTGGGCCTAATGTACAAAAGACAATATACATGCACAAACAATATCCTCAATAAGGAACACGGGGTTGATCTGGCAAAGCAGAGGCTCCGGGTTTGGTCTCGTGGGCGAGGAAGATGTAGCAGTCGACGACGGTGCTCCTTGACATCGTCGCACGGCGCGGGGACGACGGTGGCCGCGAGAACGACGATGGCATGACGACGGTAGTGCTCGGGCGGGCTCGAAGAGGTGGATCTGGGGCGAGAGAACGCGAGGGGGAGTGGGCGTGGGCGAACCCTAGGGCAACGGGGGCGGCCTTATCTTCACTAGGGCGGCTCGGATGGCCGGCGCGTGGCAGATCGGCGGCATGGACGTACGCGGGGCAGCTAGCGCGCCCGTGATGAACAGGGGGGTTGAAGAAGGGCGTTGGTGGGTTGGGCCTGGTGCACTGTGCACATAGAGCGCAAGTGCACAGTGCACCCTTTCTCTTTTTCCTTTTCTTTTTCTATTTATTTATTCCTTTTCTTATTTTTATTTCTTTCTCGCACTAAATGAATTTAGTTTAATTTTAAAATTGTCACATAAATACATAGAAATATATTGGGCTGCCATAAAATGTTTGGAGTCTGTTTGAATTTATCTAAATTATGTTTGCATTTAACTGGGGCTAAAATGGGGTTGTTTGGCCCTGTTTTAATATCCAGGGGTAAATTGGTGAGTTTGGTGATGTTTCCTACCTTCAGATAATTACTTATGGATTATTTACAAAATTATGAACTATTTTGTTGGCATGTTTGAAGATGCAAATATTTGGCTTGCATTTGAATTTAAATTTGAATTAGTTTTCAACTAAGTGACAATTAAGCTTAGTAAAAATGAGGTGGCATGGCATCATTCATCAGAGATCACTGTAGCTTAATTACAGGGGTGTCATATTGAAATCCATGGAGGAATCTTTCCATGATGGGGTGTTGATATCCACTTGGGGGATCTTCTCCAAAGAGGTCTTGAATCCACTCATGGATCTTCTCCTAAGAGGAATCTCACAATGGGAGGTACATGAGCTAAGATCTATGATATGAGATCTATTCTTAGCTAACCCTAGAAATGAGGTGGGGAAGAGTATATATAGTCCTACCCATGAAGGGCTAAGTGAGGGGCAGAATGGGAAAGATACAAGGCCACTCGGGCAACTCTGTGCGCAAGCAGACGAGTTGTGCCGATAAAAGGACCAGTTGTACCAGTTATTCTGCAACTACCGGGACAACCGGGGTAGTACCGTCTTGTACCGCTTAGATTCCAGGAAGGTTTCCAGGTGGAGCGGTAGTTGGAGCAGTAGTTGGACCCCGTGGACCGGTTGTACCGGTGTTCCTGGCCGGTTGTACCGCTCTTCCAGTCTTCCTGCATGGTTTCCGCCTACTTCAGGCAGCCTCTTTCTTCCTTCCATTCCATGCTTCCCTCACGGATGGTGTAGATGTACTCTTGTTCTTGGACTCCTCCTCGTCATCCGTGAAGCTCTGACAATACCTATGTGTGCACATGAGAGGAGTGTCAAGTAGTATACCATCCTTAAAGGGGTCAAGTGAACACGTGTAAAGGAGATGATTCACCTTCATATATGTGAAGTAGATGTCGCACATGTCACCTGCCAAACGGACTCTAACATGGTGATGTCCGTAGGATGCTCCGCATCACTAACCTAGGGCAAAAAATTCCTCTCATTTTCCTCCCCTAACCCAAGGCGGCTATGGAAAACTCTCCCCTCCAGGCTTCACCAGCGAGTTTGATTCGCATCCCCTCGTCTTTCCACTCCAGCGACCGGTGATATGGAAGGGAATCGCGGTGCTCCGGCTCCGGGTAGTAGTTTAGGTTAGGAATTTTTTTAGTCCTCGCGGGTGCAGTGCTCGGGCGAATGGCGGCGCTTCTTCTTCGAGTTTGTCTTCCGGGCTCCGATCCCCCTCGAGCTTTTCCATCTCAACGTAGTCGACAGAACTCCATCGTAGATTCTTGTTGTCTCCTTGGGATGGTGAGGTTAGGCGTTCTCGTCATGTGGCGAGATTTGGTGTTAGGTACTTCAGATCTATGTAAGAGTTCGCCGACTGCGGCTCCAGCACGCTAGTCCTTAGGGGCACGGGTACGAAGACTTGCCGACTGTCATCGACAAGGTAAGTCGTCTCCACTAGGAGAGCGCTGATAGTGGCACGTCTGCACCTCGTTCTGACGACAATAGTGGTTGTTCGATGGTCTCGATAACTCGATATGATTTTTATTATATTTGAGATGTTTTGTACCCCGATAAACTTCTATAATAGATCTGAGCAGTTCACTGGTTCTAATATAATTTTTTTTATATTTGAGATGTTTTGTACTCCGATGAACTTTTATAATAGATCTGAGCAGTTCTCACTGGTCACCAGAACGAACATAGACATGACTAGTAAGAGCATCACTAGCCCTCCTGTGCATATTAACTCCCAAAATCATCTTTCAAACATAACTCCTAAAATGTTCTAGTCATCCCCTGATGCTTAGAGCATCTACAACCGGGCGCCCTAAACAAACACCCGGATGGACGGCCCGGTCACTGACTGGTCATAAAAATGCGACCCAGACGGGCTCCTTAAACGGGCCTCAAACGTCCGGGCTGACTGGCACCTCTCATATCCATCCCAAATATGAGGCGGATATGAGGGCGCCCGAGCGCGCCCGGCCACTTCCGCCAGTCGGACTCACGATGGGGTTCCAGATGGAATCGCCCAAAAACCCGGCGGTTCGACAGACGTCTCCTCTGAGGGGGTGTGCATGTCGTGTGGCGCCGCTCCAGCTCGCCGCCTAAGGCCAAATCCAGCTATTTAAGCCGGCTGTCGTCCCCCAACAGCAACCACATCCACCTCCTCCCTCTTTGCGCTGCCAGCCTGAGCCCATCCACCACCTCTCTCCCGCTCCGCGCTCTTCCCACGCCCTCCGGCTTCGTCATGGTTCGGCAAAAGAATGTCATGTATGTTATGCTCACGTCGGAGCGCTGGTTCTAGATTGACCAGGAGATTCGTGCGAGGCATGCAGCACGCATCGCGACCGACTTGCCTCCGGACTCGCCGGAGCAGGAGGAGCAGCTGGAGGCGGAGGAGGAAGAAGACCAGCAGCTGGCTCCGATGGAGGTGGCGGATTTGTAGGAGGCGAAGCAACCGGAGGAGTAGTTGGCGCTGGCTCCGGCTGCGGGCTTCAACATGAAGGACAAGGCAGAGTTCGCGGTCGCCCAAGCGGCCGAGATGGCGGAGCAGCAGGCCATCCTGGAGTCTATCCAGAATGAGGCCTATGTGGAGGCCAACCGGCAGTTCATCCGGCAGGAACAGGTGGCGACCGACGCGCTCTTCGGCAAGGTCGAAGCGGAGATGGATGTGGAGCCCGACGTGGAGGAGTCGCATGAGCCGGAGTTGCGGCTACCGCCCACCTAGCCGGAGCCGGGCACGGAGATATTGAACAACTTCGACCAGGATTAGGATAGTATAGATTATTTGATCGGACACGTTCACGGACATTTGAAGGGTCAGATTTGCTTTACGCGGTTGTAGATGCTCTTAAATCCTTAAATCCCTAGAGACAGTCCCGGCCAGAAAAGCCTCTCTTCCTCTCCTTTCCCCTTCCATCTCTTAATCCACCACCTGTTTGATGAGATCCTCCACACCCGGCACAACGCCTCCTCCATCACGACCTAGAGCTGGGGTCCTAACCTAGCGTCGTCGCCTGAGCTCCGCCAGCGTTGCACGTGTTCTACCCAACGCCTACCTCATCGTCCAGCACCGCAGTACAGGTGCCCACCTCGCTCAGTGTTGCAGGCTGGCTCCGGTTGCTGTTTCTGACACGACCGGGATCAATGGCGGAGACACAGCCCAGGGAGCAGCTGCAGTGCTTTCGTGCATCCCCAACACCACTGGTTGCTGGGGCGGCAGCACGGGGTAGAAAGCGGTGGACACAATGGAGGTCAGAGGCAACCACCACACCAAGAGGTATCCATTCCCCTACAAGCTTTCCAGGTTTGAGGTTGGGACATTTCAAGGGTTCATCAGTTCATCAACCCCTACAATTTCAGGGGCCTGAATTTTCAAGGAGACTAAGGGCCTGTTCTGAAACACGCTAGCTTCAGCAAAACTTCTCGTATCCAGCTTCTGCCCCGACTTCTCGCTTTAGGTGGAGCTACGCAAACCGTTCTGGAGGCGAGGCAACTTCTCCTAGTGCCTGCGTGAGTTGGCAGCCCAGTTGGGGCGTTGAAGCCCACCTTCTTGCCACCTTGGGCCGGCTGGAAGCAGCCCATTTCGGGCTAAACTGCACACAGGCTAATAAAAAGGATATAAACGAGTTGGGCCTGCTTCCTGGGGTGAATGGCTGGCCTTTTTTCACACTAGATAATTTGTGTGATTTCTCCAGAGGTGTACAGAGAGGTAGAAGTGTACATAGAGCTGGGCCTGCAGCCGCCATGTATTTTTGAACTGTACATGGCTTATTTTGTAATGTATTTTTTGAACTAAGAGGTGTACAGAGAACTACACACAGCCCGCATGAAGTTTCATTTGCATATAAGTTTGCAAATCAAAATGGTGTCACATCTAAAGACATGAACGTGATTACTTCACCAACTAAGATCAATGGCGATAGCTAGTTCATGTCTAAACAAATCCATGTTAGGACCACTTTCCGCCGGTGTTGAAGAATCCGATGCATTTGGAGGAATAACATACTTCTTGTATCTGAATAACATACTTCTTGTATCTCTCTGGAATAGTTGGGACATAATCTGGATCCCTCTGACACCGAAGAAAGTGGATATCCTCTTTGTCATGGAGGCGGACATAGTTGTGTAGTGTCATGGTAGCCGCAATTATCATCTTTTGTGTTTGAATCGAATAGTTTGGCATCTTGAGCAAGATTTTCCATTTCATATTCCACACACCAAAGGTTCTCTCTATGGTATTGCGCTTGGAGGAGCGGATCCGGTTGAACTTCTCTACAGGAGTAGTTGGGGGTGCACCTCGTTGAAAGTCGGGGACGTGATAGCGTTCACCTTTGTACGGTGCTAGATAGCCATCCCTATTAGGATAGACGGCGTCTACAAGGTAATACTTGCCTATAGAAATGGACAACAAACATGATTGTGAGTTGAAGGACATGTTATATAAATTGCAACAACAAGAAATACCTACCCTTGGGAGGATGTGGGAATGTGGCCTTGTCATTTTCAATCGCATGAAATAGCACACATGTATCATGCATAGAACCTGGTTATCCAATTGAAGCATAGGTGGAATGCATATCAAAGTCACATACTGCCATCACATTCTGTGTTGTTGCACCGGTTCTTCCAATGTACCTTATTTTTAAAGGTCCTTCCGGAATAGAAGCCCTAATATGTGTTCCATCTATTGCATCAATGAAATCTTTGAGATGAGGATAAGCCCTTTTGTCACGCTTAATCCTATCATGGACGATGTGAAAATTTGGGTCTTGAGGCCTAATGTTGTGAGATGACATCTTGACCACACATTGTAGAACCTCATGGAACTTACGGTGAACTGTATTTGCTCCATGTTTGAAACGGTTTTGGGTTCTCCTGTTTGATTCACAACCGCCCAAGGTCCACAAGAACATAGCAAGAGACTCATAAGTGGTAACAAAACATGTTTCTTTGAGGCCATACTCCGCCACCAACTTGTCATGAAGATCAAAGAACACATTTGCATTCATTCTCAACATTGTGTACGTCTCTTCGGGTGTGCCAATAGTCTCTCGCAACCATTCAAAACCACTCAACCTAGATGTCCTAGGGTCGGCCTTCATGACCCAACTTTTGCAATACTTCCCAACTATTGATGACATAGCCGAATAAAGCATGGCCATATCATGTTGATATTGGAGAACCATAACTTTCTTTCTTTCATAATTTGTGTCATCGTCACTTTCACTATCCGATGACATCTGCAAATAAACAACCGTCAACATATGAAACACAAGTTAGAACCAATTGGATCAAGAACATATACATAATACATACATAAATAGCAAACACTAGGTCTAACAACATAAACATAGAGCTGGTTCACAATGCATTCATAAATAGCAAATGGTTCCACAAAATGCATTAGTAAATAGCAAACAATAGGTTAAACAACATAAAAGATGTTTCAACAACATAAAAGATGGTTCAACATAAAAGATGAAATGGTATCAAGCACTAGGTTCAGCATAAAACATGCCCATCACACATATATGGTAGGCATGTAAACTAGTTCCCATACTTCAAGTCATACTTCCTACGCAACCAACTCTTTCGAGACTCAAGAGGAATGTAAAGAAACATCTCCCTTTGCGCCCTCTTCATAAACAACTCGCTAGCCATGAAGAACTCATCGGTACCTATTGTTGCACCACAAGCAATGACTTCATCCATGACCGAGGTGACACAGTTTGCCTTATCTTGCTTCATGAAAGACTGGAATGATGAGTGAGAAGCCTCAGCAATGTCACCAATTCTTGTAACTTGCTCACACATCACTTGTGCGGTCTTTGGTTTCTTGTTCTTCTCCGGAATGACGATCCCAAGCCTCACTTTAGATGAAGTAGGTGTTGCCTGAGATGTTTGTTCTTCAGTATCATCCAAATCAAGATCTTCGATCTCATCAACATTGATGGCGGCTTTCACCGCCGCACTAGAGGGGGGAGGTATGCCGGAAGAGGGATTCCAATGGTCACCGCCGCACTATCGAGGTACTGCTATATTTCCGGCATTCACTTGCTCAGCAAACAACTCGCACATAATCTGAGTGTTTTCAACGCTCCATTCAGCAGCCCCAGCCATACTTGAAACTTCTCTAAAAAATGCATGTCACTTTGATAAATACAAAAATTATACTTTTCTACACAGCCAAGGGCATGTAATATCTGAACTAGCAGTACATTTGCACGCATACACCACTAGACTCATGATAATAAATTGCAAACATATAGCAGTACATTTTCTGCATAGCCAAAATTGTATTTCACTTTTCTGAAAATTGTAACACATTACCACTCATGGCAGTACCCACATAGAAATATGCATTAACTTATGCACACATATACTTCAGAGTAGTAGTACATTTTCTGCATACCCAAAACTGTATTTCACTTTTCTGAATGATGCAACAGGTTAGCACTCATGGCAGTACCCTCATAGCAATATGCATTAAAGCTTATGATTCCAGAATTGCACATATATTCCAGATTTGCACAACAAACAATAGGTTCTACTGTAGGAATTTGCACACAACAAATACAACTCTGAAAATAAACTGCACAGATGTACAGAACAGAGGACATGCGAGGACACCAATCCATAGGGAAGAAGAGAAGGGGACGAGCTCACCTTGCAGTTTATGCTTGGAGGTGCGGTCGTCCTCGTGCCACTCCTGGCTTGGGAGCGTCGCTTGGGCGTCAATGGCGTTGGGGCCGGCTCCTCCGAGCCATGGGGTTGCAGCTCCTTGCAGCAGGCGCGACGGACGGCGAAGACGATGGGATCCGGCGGGAAATAGACTGGGGCGGCCGGTTCTGTAGTTAAGTCAACGATTTGGCCGGCGACGGGGGCTGCCGGGCGTGGCGGCGGCGGTAGGGCTACAGAGAAGCGAGGGGAAGGGAGTTGTGTGCGACCAGGTTGACCTGCGGGATCGAGCGAGGGGGAGTTGAGCGAAACGTTTTTCTTGGCGGTGGCAATTCGGCCGTAAATAACAAGCAGCTTCAGATTCACGAAAACAGGAAGCTGGGAATCTGTCGCTTCGAAAAAATGAACTACAGCCCATCGCAGCTTCCTGAATTTTAGCTTCGTGAAGCTAATCCGTTCGGGCTGGCTTCAAGCAGAAGTTTTTAGAAGTATGGAGTGGGAGGAGATCAGAACAGGCCCTAACTCAGTGTTCACTCGTCCCGTAAATATAACAAGTGCAACTTAATTTAAAGCTCAAAATTCAACACTTTTCACTCGTTACCATCTCGAACTAGCAAATATTTAGGTTTGGCATCACAGCTATATTTTTGATTTTTCGAATACATGATCCGAGAAACAACGAGCTCAAGCAAGCCGTCGCAAATTCAATACATGAACAAGAGGGCCAATATGCAAATAAATATGGATCTTCAAGCAGTTTCGGCAACCGGGTACTCGTACACAACATCCTTGCCACAAAGCCTGCGGTACACTGCAGTGAAGGTATCCAACTTGTACTCTGTGTTGTTGCGTTCCTTCGGGTCCAAGAAGATCTGCAACAACACCAGTAAAATAAACAGCGCACCAACAAAAAATTGTTTGGACCAAAAGCGTCAATGTTGATCAATTCGGAAGAAATTACAAGAGTGAAATAGAGATGTAAAAGTTCAAGCTAATCAAAAATTGTCTAGACAATAATCAGCTATATCAATGCAGTGGTCAAATCTTACCTTAATGATCTTTGAGCCATCTAGGCGATATCTGACACGTTTCCCCACAATCTCAGCTGGGTACACAACATCCTCCAAAAGACCATCATGAACAGCGGTCAAAGTTCTGGTACGAGGGCGAACAACAGCAGAACCCTTCTTGGGTGGCCTCACAATCCGCCTTGTTGCAACAATAACAACATCCTGCATTGAGTCATAGTCAACCACACATTTCAACAAGCACGGAACAAACGGGACAATGGCTAACATTTGCTTCAGCGTAATTGGGGGGGTTTGGCATTTTGCTAGGCGAAAGACATGAAGAAATTTCTCAAACAGAGTATTATTTGGCAATTGCAGGGAAGTGACATGAATACAATAATTACTCTGCAATAACGTTAGACGAACAACCAAATTCGACTTTAAACCAGTAACATTGAATAGAAGATGACAAACATTGTAAATGGCACCTGACAAAGAAGGAAATAAGAAAAAACTGCCACAGCATTTGAGTAAATACAACTCTTCCAAACGGAAAACACATGCCCATAAGAGTACAGCATCCTAGTTGTAGACTAGGAAGCATAATGGTGAACATTCCACACACACAGAGGTATCGCATTGTATTTTTAGCAGCAGAGTGTAGTGCAAAACATAACAGGATTCAGGAGGAGCATACAGGCATGCTCTCTGGTAAAGCAGTATACTGCTATAGCTGTAGGGGAATACCATCTTTGTCTACGAAATCTACAACACATAAGCAATCCTTCGGACTAGCGAACTTACTCCAACTTACTCCTATGTGAAATACTGATTACTGTATATCACACTGTTCTCAAAGGAAAGGAATCTAACAAGGTGAATGGCAATTCACTAACCTTGCCGCTGAACTTCTTCTCGAGCTCCCTGACAAGCCTGACGTGGATCTTCCTGAAGTTCTTGCGGAGCCTGTACGGCACGTGGATGACTACGGCCTTCCTGTTCCCTGTAACATCCATCTGGCTGCAACACGAGGCAGCACAAACCAGAAACCATCACACCTCGCTACCACTTGGACTGCTACTCAACAGAAACGAAAATCAAGGTTAAGACTGGCTGATGACTTACAAGGCGGCGTTGATGTAGAGGTCTTTAACGTCGCTCTTGAGCTCCTGGCTGCCATTCTCCAGGTCGAAGAATGCCTACAAACACGAAACCGCGGTGGTGAAACACGGAGCGCAGAGACCACGCGCAACAGCAGTGACGTGAGACTAGAGGGCTTCTTAGCTACCTGCGCGACGGAGTCCTCGAACTCGGAGGGCTCGAGGCCCTTGTCCTTCTGGATCTTCTTCCTCGCCGTGTACATGGTGCTTTCGCCCTTTCTTCGCGTGTTTGGAGGCGGCCACGGAGGTAGGGTTTGGAGGCGGCCGCGAGTAGTGGGATACGATTTTATAGGTCTATAAGGAATCCCAAAATGTTTGTGGGCTGGGCCACGCTCGGTACAGAAGGCCTGTGGCACTGGCCCAATTTTGATCTTTATCAAAAACAAAATGGACTGTGTATGTGCTCTTGCGCTGCCGCTGATCCAAATATTATTATTTTTAACACAATATATAGGAGGACCATACGGGATAAATTATGATGCAAAACAGGTAGAATAAAAAAATTATGTTTTGTTTATAAAGCATAGATTTTTCTGTCATTGCTTAAACAGGCAAAATAGGTATGTGCCCATGATTGATTTGCTTTATTGGAATAACAAAGATAAGAGATTAATTGCTAATTATTTATTTTTGAAGGGTGACAAGTGACGGGAAGGCTAATGACGATGTCAGTGTCGCCAGATGAGGACGGCCCAGGAGTAGCGGCAGGCATGTGAATGACCTTAGATATCATCGTGGAAGTTGCTGACATTGAGCGAGTGGTCAAGGAAGCCAGTATGACCACTGGGGAGGATGTAGCTAACGCTTCATCGAGTACACACCCCTTACGGACGGTGGTCAAGCATATTGTGGTTGTTGATGTTGTGGCAACGACGTCACGCGCGGTCGAGGATGGAGGGAGCACAATGGACACGACGAGCTTGGAAGAAGGCATGTTGATACCAGTGGGTGGCACGAAGTGGAGTTCATCCTTGCGAACCAAGAGAGTGGTCGTGTTTTGAGCAAGCACGGAGTTGACGTCGCCTGATGCAGGAGGGGTAAAGGTTGTGGTCGGTGTAGAGATGTTCGTGGTCGTCGCCGCAAACACAGAGGTTGCGACCCAACAGTTGGTGGAGGCGATGTTGCACATAGACGTGCTCGCCAGAGATGAGGACAATGCTGCTAGCGAGGGGACGTGAGCACAAGAGTGTCGGTATGAGGTAGAATTCATTGAAAAAGAAATTGGTGTGGTCTCCTTTATGTTTACCAGCACCATGTACACAACCCACTCTCGGTGTCAATTACTGGATTCGTCAACGCAAACTCCTGCATCACTTTCATCAATGAGTCTCATCCTCCATGGCGATGATATAAGATGTTGGGAGGATAATTCTGTTAGGAAAATGGAACATGTATTACTAGGAGGCCAAAGCCACAATATATACATGTACAAGAGAATGCCAAAAGGCTAGAATGTAAAAGGCCAAAGGCCATCATCAATATAACTCTAACACCCCCCCCCCCCCTCAAACTCATGGTGGATCCACAACACTGAGTTTGGAGAGGTGAAATCTATGTTGCGCTCTAGTTTGGGCCTTCGTGAAGAAATCCGCTAGCTGTAACTCGAAAGGCACATACTGAAGAGCAACAACACGATCCTGCACATCAGTGCGCACATAATAAGCATCAACACCAATATGCTTGGTAAGCTCATGCTTCTCAGGGTCTCGCGCAATACTGATGGCACCTGTACTGTCGGATAAGAGAGTGGTGGGTGTAGTAATAGAAACACCAAAATCCTCTAGTAACCATCGTAACCAAGTCACCTCTGCCGTCAAAAGAGCCATAGCTCTCAACTCGGCCTCTGCACTCGAACGGGAAACTGCGGTCTGTTTCTTCGTCTTCCAGGCAATGAGAGAACCACCAAGAAAAACACAGTAAGCAAAAAGTGAACGGCGATCGCAAGGATCACTAGCCCATGTAGCATCTGAATAGGCCTGGAGCTGTAACGAGCTGGTACGGGGAAAAAAGAGACGATGAGAAATCGTGCCACGAAGATATCATAGAACACGAAGAAGGTGACTATAGTGAACTGAAGTGGAGCGGAAACAAACTGACTCAGAATATGGACAGGATAAGAGATATCTGGACGAGTGACAGCAAGATAGACAAGACTTCCAACAAGATGACGGTAACGCGTCAGATCTGACAAGAGCTCACCATCAGAAGCGCGAAGGTTAACATTGAGCTCCATAGGAGTATCAACAGTGCGCTCATCACTAAGAGCCACACGAGCAAGAAGATGCCGGATATACTTCTCTTGGGAAATAAAGAAACCATTAGAGGTGGAGGATACCTCAATCCCGAGAAAATAACGAAGAGGACCAAGATTAGACATAAGAAACTGCTCACTGAGACGGGCCTTGACAAAGGCAATGTACTCAGAATCATCGCCAGTGATGATCATGTCATCAACATATAGAAGAAGAAGAGTGCGACCATGAGCAGAAAGATGGACAAATAGCGCTGGATCATGAGCACTGGGCAAAAAAACAGCTGAAGTAACCACAGAGGCAAAACGCTCAAACCAAGCACGGGGGGCTTGCTTAAGGCCATAGAGAGAGCGACGAAGACGACAAACCATGCCATCGGGAACTGAATACCCAGGTGGTGGCTGCATATAAACTTCCTCACGCAACTCACCATTAAGAAAGGCATTCTTAACATCAAGCTGAGACACGAACCAGTGGCGAACAGAGGCCACAGCAAGAAGGGTGCGAATAGTGGTCATATGGGCCACAGAAGCAAACATCTCATCGTAATCACGACCATACTCCTGTTGAAAGCCACGAGCCACAAGACGAGCTTTATAACGCTCAAGAGAACCATCAGAGCGAGTCTTAACATTATATACCCACTTACAACTGATGGGACGAACACGGGGAGGAAGAGAAACTAGATCCCATGTGCTGGTGCGCTCAAGGGCAGCAATCTCCTCTGCCATCGCAAACTGCCATTCAGGATGAACAACGGCATCTCGATAAGAAGTCGGCTCAAGAACGGTCGAAAGACCATAGCGAGAAGGAGAATATCGGTCAGGGGGCGGACAAGGCCGAGAACGAATACCATAAGTCGGCTGAGAGGAGGAAGATGACACACCAGAAGTAGAGGGCACATCAGTAGACTCATCCACAACACATGGACGACGAGTATAATGGAAAGGAAAAGAGGGAAGAGGTGGAATCACTGGAGGTGGAGACGGGGATTGTATCGGTGATGAAGGTGGAGAAGGGGAAGGTATCGGTGATGAAGGTGGAGAAGTGGAAGGTGAAAGTGCAACTATCCCTAGGTGGTTTTGCTAATTCATAACAACATATAGCTCATTGAGCTAATGCTATTCCAAGATGATTATTTCAGGAAAGCTCAATGATTGGCATGGCATGGATGTGAAAGTGGAACCCTCAAAATACTAAGGACAAAGAATTGGCTCAAGCTCAAAAGCTCAAGACTCTTCATTTTATATTTTAGTGATCCAAGATCACATTGAGTCTTTAGGAAAAGCCAATACTATCAAGGAGGGATGAGGTGTTGCTTAATGAGCCTCTTGCTTCATGTGCCTTAGTGATATGCTCCAAAACCCTCAACTACTTTCCCATATCCACATATGACCTAAACCCTAAGCCAAACTCGGTCCTACCGATTCTTCCTATCCGGCGCCACCGAGTTTCACTTGTCATTAGCCACTGCCAAACCCTAGCAATTCGGTCCTACCGATAGGGATCTCGGTCTCACCGAGATGGGGTTGCAAACTCTCTGTTTCCCTTTCGTAACTTTTCGGTCTCACCAAAAGAGCGAATCGGTCCCACCGAGATTGCAATGTAAACTCAGTGTTTCCCCTTTGTAACTTTTCGGTCTCACCGAGTTCCACTCGGTCTCACCGAAAGAGCAAACGGTCCCACCGAGTTTGCCTGACCAACTCTCTGGTTAGCTAATTACCAAATTCGCTCTCACCGAGTTTGTGTAATCGGTCTCACCGAGATTACGTTATGCCCAAACCCTAACCATATCGGTCCTACCGAGTTGCATGTCAGTCCCACCGAAAATCTCTAACGGTCACTAGGTTTACATTTTCGGTCCGACCGAGTTTGTTGATTCGGTCCCACCGAGATTGGAAAACTGTGTGTAACGGTTGGATTTTGTGTGGAGGCTATATATACCCCTCCACCTCCTTCTCATTCGAAGAGAGAGCCATCAGAACACACACACCATTCCAACTCATATGTTCTGAGAGAGAACCACCTACTCATGTGTTGAGACCAAGATATTCCATTCCTACCATATGAATCTTGATCTCTAGCCTTCCCAAGTTGCTTTCCACTCAAACCTTCTTTCCACCAAATCCAAATCCTATGAGAGAGAGTTGAGTGGTGGGGAGACTATCATTTGAAGCACAAGAGCAAGGAGTTCGTTATCTACACACCATTTGTTACTTCTTGGAGAGTGGTGTCTCCTAGATTGGCTAGGTGTCACTTGGGAGCCTCCGACAAGATTGTGGAGTTGAACCAAGGAGTTTGTAAGGGCAAGGAGATCGCCTACTTCGTGAAGATCTATCGCTAGTGAGGCAAGTCCTGTGTGGGCGTTGGCCATGGTGGGATAGACAAGGTTGCTTCTTCATGGACCCTTTGTGGGTGGTTGCTTCTTCGTGGACCCTTCGTGGGTGGAGCTCTGTGTGGACTCGCGCAACCGTTACCCTTGGGTGGAGCCCTGTGTGGACTCGCGCAACCGTTACCCTTCGTGGGTTGAAGTCTCCATCAACGTGGATGTAGGATAGCACCACCTATCCGAACCACGGGAAAAACATCCGTGTCTCCAATTGCGTTTGATTTCTCCAAACCCTTCCCTTTACATTCTTGCAAGTTGCATGCTTTACTTTCCGCTGCCTATATACTCTTTGCATGCTTGCTTGAATTATGTGATGATTGCTTGACTTGTCCTAAATTAGCTAAAAACTGCCAAGAACTAAAATTGGGAAAAGGTTAAGTTTTTATTTGGTCAAGTAGTCTAATCACCCCCCTCCCTCTAGACATACTTTCGATCCTACAAGTGGTATCAGAGCTTTGGTCTCCATTTGCTTGATCTCCATAGCTTTTGGTGGTCATAGCCTTGGTTTCACAACCTAGGAGAGTATGGCGTCTAGCGAGGGAAATTATCACCGTAGAGGTCCTTACTTTGATGGTACTAATTTTGCTAGTTGGAAGCATAAAATGAAAATGCATATTCTTGGACATAACCCCACCGTTTGGGCTATTGTGTGTGTTGGTTTGCAAGGTGACTTCTTTGATGGGAGAGAACCAAACCGTGAAGCTACCGCGAATGAGTTGAAGATGTTGCAATACAATGCTCAAGCTTGTGATATTCTCTTCAACGGATTGTGCCCCGAAGAATTCAACAAAATCAGCCGTCTAGAGAATGCAAAGGAAATTTGGGACACTTTGATTGATATGCACGAAGGTACCGACTCCGTCAAGGAATCCAAGTTGGATGTGCTTCAAAGCCAACTTGACAAGTTCAAGATGAAGGATGGTGAAGGTGTCGCTGAAATGTACTCTAGGCTTGCTCTCATCACAAATGAGATTGCCGGCTTAGGAAGTGAAGAGATGACCGATAGATTCATCATCAAGAAGATTCTAAGAGCCTTGGATGGAAAATATGATACCATGTGCACATTGATCCAAATGATGCCCAATTACAAAGATCTCAAGCCAACGGAGGTGATTGGAAGAATTGTTGCTCATGAGATGTCACTTAAGGATAAAGAGGAACTTCACAACAAATCAAGTGGTGCCTATAAAGCCTCATGTGAAGCCCCTACATCATCAAGTGAGAAACAAGACTTCAATGAAGAATTGAGCTTAATGGTGAAGAATTTCAACAAGTTCTACAAGAGTAGAAGCAAAGATAGAAGCTCCAAGTCAAGGTCCTACAATGACAAAAGATCTTCTAGTCGAGAGCGAAACTGCTACAATTGTGGAAGACCCGGACACTATTCCAATGAGTGTACGGCTCCCTACAAGAGAAGAGAAGATTCTCCAAAAAGAAGAAGCAAAGGATCACCACCAAGAGAGAGAAGGAGTAGAGATGATCGTTATGAACGAAGATACTCACGGAGAAGCAAGGATTCTGAAAGGAAGGAAAAATCATCAAGGAGCTACACAAGACGAAGACATCAAGCTCATGTTGGTGAATGGGTATCCGGCTCCGACTCCGACAGCCACTCCGAGAAAAGTTATCACTCCGACTCCGAAGATACTCAAGATGAAGGTGTTGCCGGTCTAGCACTTGTGTCAACCAACTCCTACGACATATTTGACTCACCAAATGAAGGAATTGGAAGATGCTTCATGGCCAAAGGTCCTAAGGTAACACACCCCGAGTATGTTGATTTCAATAGTGATGAAGATGACTTGTTAGGTGATGATTTGCTTGGTGACAACTCTAGTGATGAATATTATGATGAAAGACCAATTAATCATGCTAATCAAGATAAAACGAATGACAATGATAAGGAGAAGATTGAGGCTCTAACTAAAGAACTAAACACTCTTAAGTTAGCTCATGAAACTATCTTCGAAGATCATCGAGAACTTTTAAGAGCTCATGAGAAATTACGCTTTGAAAAGCTCAATCTTGAGCAAGAGCATGAGTTCTTAAAGGCAATTAATGATGATCTCCGCAAGAAAAGTTCTTCTTACATTGCCAAGCGTTTACTCTTATCCACTTACATGCCTCAAGTCAAGTCTAGTAACAAGAAAGATTCTTCCTCTAGTAGTAACAATGATCATGTTAAATCCAATATTATTGCTTCTAGTAGTTCTCTTGATTCCACTAATGATCCTCTTAGCCAAGTTACACTTGAGCAAGAAAATAGTTTATTGAAGGGAATTATAGAGAAAGGAGTGTACAAAAGCCTTGCCGGGAGTAAGCAATTCGAGGAAATTGTGCGCAAGCAAGGAATGCACCGGAAGAATCAAGGTGTTGGTTTTGAACGGAAGTTCAATGCCAATGGAGTTGAGTGGGAAGAAGATCAATACCCCAAGACAAAGTTTGTTCCTCAACAAGAGAAGTATGATACTTCTTTCAAGGGGACACAAGCTCAAGATGATCTTCCACCACAAGACTACAAGCAAAAAGGCAAGGACAAGCTTCAAGAGGAAATTGATGCATTTGAAGAAGCTCCAAAGACCTTAGTCAAGTGGATTCCCAAGACTACTTCAAGCTCCACTTCATCAAGTACGACTACAACTCCAAGGATTCCCATCAAGATGATGTGGATCCAAAAGAAGAAGAACTAGAGAGTTCTTGAGGGTGACTCCGCCAACATACTTCACTCTTATCATTTTGGCAAGAACAAGTGCAATCAACTTCCACATCTTGCACTAGTTCAAGGAGTCACAAACCCTCTTGTTGGTAAGACAAGGGACAAGGTAACCTAAAAGTTTTCATGGACATCATCTTGTGTGTGCATCACTCTATGTCTATGGATATCCATGTTTGTTCCTTGTGGGACTAACCCATGTAGGTATTGAAAGTGCAATTCACTCAAATGGATAGCTCCAAGTGATCTATATCAACATTGAGCATCCACATCTTCAACATCTACATGAAGTCATCATCGACAAAACCCAAGGTTAGTTCATCCCTCTTAGGGGGGATATCACATCTAGGGGGAGCTTAACTCTAAGACTTGAGCTAAAGCAACTCTAAAGATGTGAACAAAACAATACTTTATGTAAAAGTGGTAACCCCACTTGAGCTTAAACGATGAGTATGACCTATGATCAAGTGTTCTCACTTGACTCCTAAGTCAATATACTCATATATAGATGACCTAGTCATCGCAAATTGCTTGATAGATGCTAGAATTGGTTGTGCATGCCTTGTCACATATTTCATTTGCCATCTTATTGTGTGAGCATGCTGGTTGCATATTTTACTCATTCGAGGACATCCACTTGTTGTTTTGATTGTTCGGTTTTATTTCTTCTTGCCAAGTGGATGGACAAGAATGCCTAAGAACCTCTTCTAGCTATCTATGCTTTTCTCGTCTCAAACTCTATTCATGCTGCATCACAAAATTTGATCAAGTCAGATTCGAACCACTCTGTGTGAGGAGCGCTCGGAGTCCCCGATTCTTCATAGACTTAAACTTCCAAAACCTCTTTATGATTCTCGGTCTGACCGACACTCCACTTTCGGTCCTACCGAGATCATTAAGTTGATCTAGGTTTTCGATCTCGGTGCAACCGATGTGAACATTTCGGTCACACTGAGTTTCAGTAACTGCACGCAGTTATGAATCTCGGTGCCACCGAGTTGTTCCACTCGGTCACACCGACAAGGTCGGGCTATATATAGTCACGGGCAAAATTTTGGAAATTTCTCCGAACCCCTTCGCCCGCGTGATAGCCTGCTCTGCCCTCGTGGTCTCCGGATCGTCTTCTCGCCGCCAGCCGCCTCCAGTAGCTGGTCTCCGTCGCCGTCAACGGGAATTCTGCCCCGTCGTTGCCGCCGTAGCAAGTCCCCGCCGAACTAGGGTATGGACTTGATCTTTGTGCTATTCTCCAATCTGATTCCTAGCACATTGTGATCATATTGATTCTTGCCACGATTGAAACACTCCTATCCAGTCAAAATGCTCATAGATTAGGTTTGATTCAAAAATTCTAGGTTTAGGTTTCCGCCGAAACCATCTCGGACCCACCGAGTTGAAAAACTCGGTCCCACCGATTTGGCTTATGCCACTGCACAAGTGAGACTCGGTCTGACCGAGAATTACTTATCGGTGTGACCGATTTTGGAACTCTGTGAAACCCTGGCAGTCTCGGTGCCACCGAACTGTGACTCGGTCCAACCGAGTTCACTAGTTTAGGTTCCAAAACTGCTTCGGTATCACCGAGTTTGAAAATCGGTAGATCCGAGATGATTTCAGTGGGAAACTAAAACTAAGTTTTTGGATCATTCTTTTGCAAAAAATCTCTGCATTTTGTGATGCTCATCCTTTCTACCTCATCTATAATCTGTTCACAGGGTCAGCAGTCAGTTTGCAGCATGTCTGATCAAAGTGATAGCCAGAATGTGTCAGAACAGCAAGTGGTGATGAGTGAGGGCACTAGTCCCTCAAGTTCTTCAGATGAGGGCAGCAGGAGCACTCCTAGCAACTTGCCAAAGGCTGCCACGAGACAAAGGAAGAAGAGGACTTCTGGTTCCGAAGATGAAGACTATGTGGCAGAGGAAGAGGCCACTTCCAAGAGAGTTGAGCCAGCTCAAGGCACTAAGCCAGGCCTGAAAATCAAAAGGCCAGCAGGCAGGCAGCCCATGTCAAAGGCAAGAGCCTCAACTGAGAAGCCCATAGAGCCAGTTGCAGCTGAGGGCAAGAAAAGAAAGGAAAGGGTGAAGAAGACTGTGGCTAGAGTGCTTGGCAAAGCTTCCATCATGGAAGAGGAAGAAGAAGAAGAGGTGGCTGCACCAGCACCCAAGGCACCCAAGCTGATGGGTGATGCTATCAAATCAGGGGCTACTGCATCTAAGCCCAAGGCTGCACCAAAGGCCAATACATCACCTAAGAGAAACACAAGAAGCATCCCAGCTGCTGAAAAGAACAAGGCCCCAGTGCCTGAAGCTGCAGAAGAAGAGGAAGAGAATGTCCTAAGGAAGCTAAAGCCCAAGATCCCAGACCACAACGATGCCCATCCTGTGGCTGAGGATATGAAGCTTAGGAGAGATTCGGGACTAAGGAAATGGAGAGAAGCAGACCCATACGCTTCAAGGAGAAGTACAGCAGTTGACTACAGGTTTCACACCAAGGAGCAGCAGGATTTTTATGAGACAGTGCTGCTAGATAAGAAGCCCATTGTCTGTGATATGCGATGGGTTGATTGGACATACATCAAGGACAATGAGGAGCACTATCCTGGAGTGCAAGACAGCTTCATAGCTTGTGGAGTAGCCGACTTTGTTGGGCAGAAGCTCACAAAGTGGAATGAGGAACTTATCATGCAGTTCTACTCCACAGCTCACTTTTATCCAGATGGGAGGATCACATGGATGTCTGAGGGTACAAGGTACCAATCTACAGTGGCTGAGTGGGCACAGATCATAAATGCCCCAGAGGAGCATGATGATGACATGGACATATATGCCAAGAAGAAGATGGACCACAACTCAATGTCCAATATGTACAAGGAGATCCCAAATGAAGCACTTGATACCTTCAAGTTTGGCTCAATACATTACCTTCTGTCAGGGCTCCCGACTATCAATTGGATCTTGAGGCACACCTTATTGCCTAAGTCTGGAGATCACAAGATGATCAGAGGCCATGCTATCAACTTGCTACATGTGTTTGATGTGCCCCAGAAGTTCAAGGTGATGAGCCTCATAGTGGAAACAATCAAGAGGACTGCAGCAGACCAGAAGAGGAGTTGCGGATATGCCCCTCAGATTCAGGAGCTCATCAACTCCAAGATGGGCACGGGCATATATTTATTGGACAAGGAACATTTGCCCATCCGTCCAGATTTTGAGAACAATGAAGTTGTGATGACTGAGAACGAGCCATCGTCTGCACAAGCTTACGCAAAGAAGGAGAAGGCGAGGAAGGAGAAAGCTGCCAAGATGCCAACTCAGGAGGAGGCATCTGAGTATTTCTTGAAGACTAAACAAGAGCAGCTCGGTTACTTGATTGCATCCACGCTGAGGATTGAGCAAAGTCTGGCCACCCTCACTCAAAATCAGCAGAGCCTAGAGAGAATCATGGAACAGAAGTTCTATGACTTGGATGTCAAAGTAACGGAAGTTCAGTCTGTAGTGGAGCAGCTCCAGGAGGACATGCAGGAGAGGAGAGGCAGGACTACTACTCATGCCTTTGCCATAGTGCCAAGAGGTCCGAGGTCGTCTGCCGTGCCAGTTGCTGACACAAGAGCCACCACCTCAGCACCAGCCACAGCCTCAGTTCCACCAGCTCCAGCATCTACTTCAGCTCCAACTCCAGCGTCTACTTCAGCGTCTACCGAAGCCTTCGTCCTTGGAGTGATCCGGACTCCACCACCACCTGAAGATCAAGCCTGAGCGTCGATCTAGTGCTATGCATTTTCTAGGAACTTTTTGGTAACTTGTTGCCAAAGGGGGAGAAGATGTATAGATCATAGGCTTCGAGAGAGAGAGTGTTGCTTTTCTCTCTTGCTTTATTTGGTGGTTTTTCGAACTCGTTTGCTTTTGAGTGCTTGAGATACTACGTCATTGTTTGTGAGACATTGATGATCATGTGTTTGATCATAAGCTACACTTAATGCTATTATCTTATCTATCTTATGTGATCATTCATTATTCTTGGTGATGAGTGCATGTATTTCATTCTTATCATTTTAAGCGCTCCACCAAGATGTATGTGACATGGAAGAGTAACCCTTGACTCTAACTCCTTGTGCATTTGCAGTCCAAAGCAAATTTTAAATATGCACAAATTTAGGGGGAGCTCTTACTTATCACATACTTCTCAAAGCGACGATATATTTCATGCTTATTATCATTTGTCGAAGCTTTGATCTATATGTTGTCATCAATTACCAAAAAGGGGGAGATTGAAAGTGCAACTATCCCTAGGTGGTTTTGGTAATTCATAACAACATATAGCTCATTGAGCTAATGCTATTCCAAGATGATTATTTCAGGAAAGCTCAATGATTGGCATGGCATGGATGTGAAAGTGGAACCCTCAAAATGCTAAGGACAAAGGATTGGCTCAAGCTCAAAAGCTCAAGACTCTTCATTTTATATTTTAGTGATCCAAGATCACATTGAGTCTTTAGGAAAAGCCAATACTATCAAGGAGGGATGAGGTGTTGCTTAATGAGCCTCTTGCTTCATGTGCCTTAGTGATATGCTCCAAAACCCTCAACTACTTTCCCATATCCACATATGACCTAAACCCTAAGCCAAACTCGGTCCTACCGATTCTTCCTATCCGGCGCCACCGAGTTTCACTTGTCATTAGCCACTGCCAAAACCTTAGCAATTCGGTTCTACCGATAAGGATCTCGGTCCCACCGAGATGGGGTTGCAAACTCTCTGTTTCCCTTTCGTAACTTTTCGGTCCCACCGAAAGAGCGAATCGGTCCCACCGAGATTGCAATGTAAACTCAGTGTTTCCCCTTTGTAACTTTTCGGTCTCAGAGTTCCACTCGGTCTCACCGAAAGAGCAAATCGGTCCCACCGAGTTTGCCTGACCAACTCTCTGGTTAGCTAATTACCAAATTCGGTCTCACCGAGTTTGTGTAATCGGTCTCACCGAGATTACGTTATGCCCAAACCCTAACCATATCGGTCCTACCGAGTTGCATGTCAGTCCCACCGAAAATCTAACGGTCACTAGGTTTACATTTTCGGTCCGACCGAGTTTATTAATTCGGTCCCAGCGAGATTTGGAAAACTGTGTGTAACGTTGGATTTTGTGTGGAGGCTATATATACCCCTCCACCCTCCTTCTCATTCAGAGAGAGAGCCATCAGAACCACACACACCATTCCAACTCATATGTTCTGAGAAGAACCACCTACTCATGTGTTGAGACCAGATATCATTCCTACCATATGAATCTTTTCTCTAGCCTTCCCAAGTGCTTTCCACTCAAATTCTTTCCACCAAATCCAAATCCTATGAGAGAGAGTGAGTGTTGGGGAGACTATCATTTGAAGCACAAGAGCAAGGAGTTCAATTACCTACACACCATTGTTACCTTCTTGGAGAGTGGTGGTCTCCTAGATTGCTAGGGTGTCACTTGGAGCCTGACAAATTGTGAGTTGAACCAAGGAGTTTGTAAGGGCAAGGGAGATCGCCTACTTCGTGAAGATCTACCGCTAGTGAGGCAAGTCTCTGTGTGGGCGTTGGCCATGGTGGGATAGACAAGGTTGCTTCTTCGTGGACCCTTTGTGGGCTTCTTCGTGGACCCTTCGTGGGTGGAGCCTGTGTGGACTCGCGCAACCGTTGCCCTTGGGTGGAGCCCTGTGTGGACTCGAACCTTACCCTTCGTGGGTTGAAGTCTCCATCAACGTGGATGTAGGATAGCACCACCTATCCGAACCACGGGAAAAACATCCGTGTCTCCAATTGCGTTTGAATTCTCCAAACCCTTCCCTTTACATTCTTGCAAGTTGCATGCTTTACTTTCCACTGCCTATATACTCTTTGCATGCTTGCTTTGAATTATGTTGATTATTGCTTGACTTGTCCTAAATTAGCTAAAATCATCTGCCAAGAACTAAAATTGGAAAGGTTAAGTTTTTATTTGGTCAAGTAGTCTAATCACCCCCCCCCCCTCTAGACATACTTTCGATCCTACAGAAGGTATCGGTGATGAAGGTGGAGAGTCATGCGACGAGGGAAGAGAAGAATCCGTAGGAGAAGACAACGTCGAATCTGCAACAGTGGGACGAGGAGTAGGAATATTAGGCACATAGGGAGGTGTATCAGGAAACGTAAGAAAAGATATGTCCTCCATGGAAAAGGCCGAGGAGGATGGACGTGGGTAGAAGGGACGAAACTCATCAAAGGTCACATCCCGGGAAATACGCATCCGACGACCAACCGGATCCCAACAACGATAACCCTTATGCTCATCACTGTATCCGAGAAAGACGCACTCAACAGACTGAGTAGTCAGTTTGGTGCGTTCACGAGGGGCAAGCAAAACATAGCAAACGCAACCAAACAAACGAAGCACCGAATAATCAGGAGAACGACCAGAAAGACGCTCGAGAGGAATACCACCCTGTAGAGCAGCAGATGGCTGAATGTTGATAAGATAGGTGGAAGTAGTAATAGCCTCGGCCCAGAAGTGAGGTGGAAGAGAGGCAACAATCATCATCGCACGTGCCGTTTTAAGAAGGTGACGATGCTTGCGCTCAGCCACACCATTTTGAGCATGAGCACCAGGGCAAGAGAACTGAGCGAGAGTACCATGCTCAGCAAGGAATCCTCGCAGCGCATGGGAGATATACTCACCGGCTGAATCTGCACGAAAAACACGAATAGGAGTGGAAAACTGGGTATGAACCATGGCAGCAAATTTTTTATATATAGATAAGACCTCACTACGAGAAGACATGAAGTAGATCCAAGTGTAGTGAGAAAAATCATCTATAAAGATAATATAGTAGCGATGACCCCCTTTTGAAGCGAAAGGAGCCGGACCCCAAACATCAGAGTGAACAAGATCAAAAGGGCGCTCGGACACAGACTCACTATGAGGATAGGGTAGCTGAATTTGCTTACCAAGCCTGCAACCTAAACAATCCAAAGAAGCGTTACCGGAGACAGACCCCAAAACACCACGATGAACCAAAGAGGAGAGACGAGAACCACATAAATGGCCAAGACGATGATGCCACTGTTGAAAAGAGCTGGTAGATGCAGCAACAGGGGCTGCGAGACTAGCAGCGGTGGCAACTGAGGGAAGACGAAGCCAGTCAAGCTCCCAGAGACCATCAGAGCGTCGAGGGCCAGCACCAAGCAGAGCGCCCGTGCGACGATCCTGAACAGAACAAGAATCAAAGTCGAGAATGACCCTACAACTAGAGTCAACAATCTGACCACCAGATATGAGCTGCATGGTAAGTCGAGGAACGTGAGCGACAAAGGGAACATGAAATGAAGAAGTACTAAGAGTGCCTCGACTAGCTACAGGGAGGGGAGTGCCATCAGCCGTAAGAACACGAACGGGAGACTCGACAGGTCGAACGGATGTCAAAGTGGATGAATCATAAGTCATATGAAAAGATGCTCCAGTATCAAGAATCCATGGGGATGTACCTGAATATGTGGAAGGTGGTTTCTCAGTGCCAGAAGAGTCAGTCACAGAAACTGCAGAACCTGTCGGTGAAGAATCCCAAGCAGCAAGCAAGCACCGTAGCTGCGCAATCTCATGCGCAGACAAGGACACGGTGGAAGATGTCGAGGTAGAGACACCTGCTGACGATGAGCAATCAACGCCGCCCGTGGAAGTCATGTGTAGAGTCGACCGAGAGTAGCGAGTCGACGTAGAGCGGTCACCACCCGTGCGGAATTCATGAGAGGAGTCGCCGTAGAGCGGACACCACCGCGCATAGAAGCCGCGAGAGGAGTCGACGTAGAGCGGTCACCACCGCGCGTGGAAGCCTCGAGGCGAGTCGATGTAGAGCGGTAATCGCCGCGCGCTGAAGCCGCGAGAGGAGTCGTCGTACAGCGGTCACCGCCGCACGCGGAAGCTGCGAGAGGAGTCGGTGTAGAGCGGTCATCGCCGCGTGCAGAAGCCGCGAGAGGAGTTGGTGTAGAGCGGTCATCTCTGCGCGTGAAAGCCATGAGAGAAGTCGATGTAGAGCAGTCACCGCAATGTGCGGAAGCCGCGAGAGGAGTCGATGTATAGCGACCAACACAGCCTGCTGAAGACGCCGCAGGAGACAATGCCATAGACGGATGTATACCAAGCACCGAGCGATGGCGCATGAACGAGACAGGATCAATATAGGGAACACCGTTGAAAGTCTGTGGGCAGTGACGGAGATGCAGACCCAATAGAGACATCATAGCAGTATTTTTTTAACAACAGCAGCGGAACTCTGAAGGCAACAGCCGAAAGCCTCCTGGAGTGAACAGCTGAAAGAACACAGGCCTATCAGCCGAGTAGCACGGCGGCCCACCAGCAGCCGAAGCAAGCAGAATAGCACGGCCGTGGATCACGCGAGCCCGACGTAGTCAACGCACACGGGCTGCGGTAGTGTCGCACGAGAACCGGCAGAGATCTTGAGCGGACACGGACGGCAGCCTGGGCAGGATCCGGTGGCCGGCGGCCGAAACTTGGACGAGAGCCAGCGATCTCCAAGAAGGGCGACCCAAGATCTGGACGCCGGCGGTAATCAAGAGTGGCCGGTGCGAATCGACTTCTGGTAGCTTGAGCAGAAGAGTTGCTGAAGACGAGATCCGATAGGTGGCGGTCTCGATCGAGGCAAGCAGTGTAATCTCCACGGCCGGCAGCACGAACGGGGCGTGGACGAGCAGATCGGCAGGCGCTGCACAGGCAGAATGAAGCTGGAGCGAGCCGGCTGATGGAGCAGCAGTCAAGTCTGGATGGGATCCGGTAGACAGCGGCTGGATCGATCGAGGCAAGCAGTGTGGCTGGAGATGGGACACAGCCACACAGGCAGAGCGAAGAAAAGCAAAACCACGGCCGGCAGGAAAGAGAGCAATGGCGGCGGCTGGACTAGAGATTGGATCAGATGGCGCACGAGTTGCACATCCGAAAAGAAACCTTACAACTCTAATACCATGTTAGGAAAATGGAACATATATTACTAGAAGGCCAAAGCCACAATATATACATGTACAAGAGAATGCCAAAAGGCTAGAATGTAAAAGGCCAAAGGCCATCGTCAATATAACTCTAACAAATTCAAGTGTGCATTTGAGGGTTCCTGCTAACATTTGTGAAGAATCTATGACTCTGATACCAAATGTTAGAATCCAGCTATTAATAGGTCCAGTTACAACTGAGCTAGAGATAGAGTGGAAGCTCGTCAACAAAGAATTAACAAGATGAGTGGAGATGAGTACAAGCACACGCAGACAAGCCTCGGCTATAGTCGTCGTTCCGTTCTAATTCCTCCTATTCGTAGTTTTTCTTTGAGACAATTCTATTAGTTTTTTTTCTTGTTAAGGGGAGGCAATCCTATTAGCCAGATCCTATTCGGCGCCTTTAGCGCCCGATATAGGTCTTTTCACAAACGGGCGCACACCCCCCCTCCCTTCACTCGCGACAAACGGGCCGGCCCATCTCTCCTTTCCAAAGGATAAAAAAAAGGTGCAGGTGGGTGGAGCGGGATTCGAACACGCGATCGCATCGCTCCATGGATACTGCACTAACCACTAGGCAACTTGCTCAGTCATGCATATTTCCTTCCGTTCTTTGTTTGTATGTACAGAAAATGCCTTTTATCCTTTGTACGTTTTATTTTTTCCTTTTTCTTTGTTTGTTTTCCTGTTTCTTTTTCCTTTTTCTTTAATTCGTGAACTCGTTTCAAGTCGGTGTTTTTTTTTCAAAATTGATGAACTTTTTTCAAACACGGTGAACTTTTTTTCAAATTCGATAAACTTTTTTCAAACTCAATGAACTTTTTCAAATGAGATGAACTTTTTTCAAAATTAACGAACTTTTTTCAAACATGGTGAACTTTTTTCAAATTCGATGAACTTTTTCAAATGAGATGAATTTTTTTTCAATTTCGATGAAAGTATTTCAAATTTGATGAACCTTTTCGAAATTCGATGAATGTTTTTTAAAAAATCGAAGATTTTTTTCAAATCCGCTGAATTGTTTTGAAAAGCGATGAACTTTTTTTCAGATTCGGTGAACTTTTTCTAATTGTGATGAACTTTTCTCAAATTTGATGAACTTTTCTTATAATTGATGAACTTTTTTTAAGATTCGATGAACTTTCTTCAATTTTGATGAACTTAAAAAAACCAAAGAACTTTCATCCCTTTTTCTTAAAAAAGTTTCCTTATTTTTTTTGAAAAGTGCACGTATCCAGCAAAAAAGGAAATAAAAAGGCGAAATAAATCGTTACGGAAAAAGAGAGAAAAAGAAGAAAACAAATGGTTGAAATAATAAAAGAAGGCAAGCGAACATTTCTACTCAGGTCGTTGGATAGCGTAGTGGTTCATTCATCCCCTGTGCGAAGGGAGAGTTCCGTAGTTCGAGTCCCACCTCACGCACATCTCTTTTATTTAGTTTCTAACGGAAAGAAGCGATCGACTGGTTTGCTGAGAGCGAAGGTTTTCTGGGCCGGCCCACTAGAGGTCTCCATCAGGCGCCAGGGAGCTGTTCGGGCGCTTAACGCGCCGAATAGGAGTGCGCATCCTATTAGTACATTTTTTTAGAAAATCCTATTAGTAGTGTGTTGTTCCCTTCTCCATGTTAGCATCCCAAGCCCATCTGGTGGGTCCTTCCATCCAGCCCGGCCCACTCTGAGGACGCAGGTCGCTAACAAAGACGACTTCTTGCCAAGCACCAACAGATACATGTGACTATAAGGGATGAATGTGCAAAAGTAGCAAGAGGGCATATATCAATTTAGTTCGTTGAACTGCCATTTCTAAAAAAAAAAATAGTTTCAATGAGTGAAATTAGACCAAGTGGTCAGGTTGGTAAGCTACCGACAAGAAAATGCAAACGATGAGTGAAATTAGATCATGGCGAGGAGAAATAACACCCGTGAACTATATATGAATTACTATGCAACATGTATTGCAATTATGGAAGTAGCTACGGGCAACATTGCATTTTTGACATTGTTGCACTTTTATTCCTGCTGAAATTAATCAGCATCCGCGTTTGCAAACTAAAAGAATATCATGATATCCTGCCATGTTGTGCATAAGACGCCTATAATTTCCCAGCATCGTCATGACAAGTGAAAAATAATGGAGAAATAACACAGCGATGTTTTAGAATGGCTCGATCAAAGTAACACCTGTAGCAATTCAGAAGGCGCGACAACAGGAATAAGAAAATAGTAGACAACTTCAACAATTTCCCGTCTGGTATAAGATAACAGATGAATCAGCATATAAAACCAGTCTGCTATAACTCTTATGTAACTATAATCACTACCTCCACCTTCCCATCCACAACCACCCTGAAAGGCCCAAAAAGGGGGGAAATGGAAAATAATACAGGCAGGGTAAAAACCCTTGAATCGGCAGCAAGGCAGTACCAGAAACAAACTGCAAGTTGGAAGTTTCAACTGTACTACTGAGCCTCATCATCGGCAAAGTTTTCAGAAAGACTGCGCTGTGACAATCGGTAGTAGAGAATTCCCATCGTTGCTATACATGCCCTGCATTAACAGCACATTAATGCAGGTTAATTAAATCAAGAATAATAAAATCTTAGAATCCAACACAAACTAAAAGGCAAAATTAAAATAAGTAAATGAAACACATCTTAAAGTTTTTCATTAGACAGACTATAGCTTTACAGGACTCACATCTAAGACATACAGAACTGCTTGCTATGTCACAAATCAAGCTAACAGAATGAAGGAACAGACATATCTATTTATTTATACACATAAAATCAAGAATATAGAAATGGATATCATACTAGATGAACACTCTGACAATAAATGGTGCGACATCTCTAAAGAAAAAGAAAAAACAAATTGCACAGCTAGCAACCTTGCTGATTGTACAGAACTCAAATTAAAAACATAACACTGCAAGTACCAATTTCTGGTTGTTTCCCTCAAATCTGCTAGAAATATGGGTAGGAGGCCACTCAAACAGAGATCCAGATGAATCAAAGGGGAAAACTAACAGTGCTGGCCATCTTATATATTCAAACCACAAAATAATCATTTACTTCTGAATATATTACATATTCAATAATACAGTAATAAAACTTCAGCCACGTAATATCCGTTTTGAACATTACTTAACGAAATTAAGATCCATTCCAGGAGAATATTAGTCAGAGGCTAGAACAATTGCATGGCAGAAACCTTACATGATTGCCATTGCAAGTAAGATCTTTGTGGGATCGATTCGTGATGTCCTCTGATGTCGTGACCGGCCTTCTGGAGCATCATTTTCCTTTTTAGGGGGTGCTGTAACTGGTAATGTTGGCAGTGCACTAGACCAAAAAGGTAGCAGCATCCTTAAAAATTTGTGACGGTATGTACCTGTAAACTGAAGCTTCATAAGAAACAAGCACAACCATCTTTTGAAATAAATGTTCCACCTAGAATTGACTAGTTATATATGAACCAATCTAAATAGTCTTACGCATTTCCAGCATATATATACATGTACATTTCATGTTAGATGTATCACAGCCCTGGGAATAGAGGTGTATTGTAAGAGAAGGGTGGTAGAAGACGAGGTTAACACATCAAACTGAGATACAATAAGATAGTAATTATTTTGTGGGTGATTGGAAACATGACTAGTGTTTGGCAACTAATTTGAGACAGAAATGTCACCTCAAATATTGAAAAAAAAAATCAAATAATCTTATGACAAAAGCTCGGTATAACTCAAGAAAAGAAGGACCTGACATAAAGACGGAAGTAGAAAATAGATTTTTGATAATGGCATTCTTACCCCTTTTAGTGTACTTTTTGCGGTTTGCATCTTCATCATCAGCATAATAAGACATCTCTGAATTTTGTCTCTCAACATAGTTAGCACCTTTTCTTGTCGTGGCACTAGGCTACATAATGAAGGAATAGGATCACTAACTCTGCTTAAGGTGAACAGAAAACAAACAGACACTAACTATATACACGAGGATATGTCATGACTTACCCCGTGCGGACTTGGACTTCTGATGAAATTGGGCTCCTGCTCTGGGAACTTTGTTGCTATGGTACTAGGACCATCTATTTCAACTATTTCTGGTTCCACATGACTAAGAGTCCCAGAAGAGTACATCCCAGCAGGATATGTATCCCCCTGGGAGAGTACCGCTGATGATAAAGTTGCATCTTTCGAAGAGTTAAGCATGTTTGCATCAGTAGATTCACCAGAATATGATAGACGCTTAAGGGGGTCTGAAGCAAATGCAGGGGGTGTGCGGGCATCAGCTTTAGGCATTGTCACAAAATGATTCCCAAATACATTCTTCTCCAGACCAGTCTGCGACATGTTACAAAGTGCAAGCTTTGTCAAACAGTGCAGTAAATATACTTAGCTGCAAGAGTCGTGGTTCACAGGTAAATGTGTAATAGTGCACCAAAGAAGAATTTATTCGCACAAATAAAAACAAAGGGAAAACATTTAAGGAAAATTAGTGGTTTTGATCTTGCAAGAAGGAACTGATTTGAAGGACTAACCTGGACTACTGCTTCCTTCAGTTTAGCATGGAGGCGGGAGCCTGTATCTTTAATACTCGAAGGAGGCCATATCTGTCAGGAAATAACTATGTCACATGTTAAGGTTAAAAGAACTGTTGGAGCCTCAAAGTAATAGCATATCAAGCCAGAGATTAGCTTACAGGAATTGAACATGAGGGGCAGACAAATCCTGCTGGTGCTGTTTGTGCCGGAAAACTTTGGACATGTGATATCAAGCATTTTGTGTGCATCACATCTAAAAGATGTCAAGAAGACAAAATATATCGTGTTATATTTAGTGAAGGTGGCTCCAAGAGACGAATGGATTCAAATATTCTACTTGAAGCAATACATACGGAGGCAACCCAATCGTGTAGTTTCTTCGCTTGCAGCTTCTAGAACCAAATTACACAAAGAGCAGTGTTGTGGCCAGTCATAATCAGAATTAACAACCCATTCAGCATAGTTTTTTACCTACAGAAAGTAAAAAGGAGGATATTAGTTTGTAAAATTAATGTTACACGATTACTTTAACAGAATTGTAAGAATATAAAGCATTTTTTTTACGTTTGGTTATGAAAGTAGCTGATATGAAGCCAATAGCAATGTTATATACTTACATGTGATTATTAAATTTCTCTTCACGCAAAATAAACAGAACAGGAAAATGATATGATCATAGCATGCACATATATGGTGTCACAAAATTTTACAGCATAGGTGCAGCAATAGGACTAAGGAACAATAATGGATTCCAAATGTTTCAGTAAGAAAGTGGAGGTGGAAACTGTAGGGCTGTGAATCTGTTATAGGACCAAACTAGAGAGGAAAAAAAAGATGGATCTAACTTATAGTCAGGTCTCTCCCAATGCCCTACGTAGGCTCTCTTAGCATGACACATCAGATTTTTGTCTATGTAATTCATAATTAATGACGAGATGATGGAACCATCACATATCTAAGAAACCATCTCTACACGGAATCCAACAGACCAACACATATATCATTCTTGTAGTATCATCCAATAAAAGTCAAGTATCTTAATAAAAGTGGGGGCTACTCCAATATTAAGCATATGTAAGATATAATACATTGGGGTAGTTGTCTCTAAAAACCTACCATCTCCTAAGAGAGCGCACTAAGAGACAGTGCATTGTAAAAAATATGATACTCTAGCAGCAGCACCAGGCATAAAAATGTTGTCTCAGCAGCTATTTGTTAAACAGTCCTCACATGTGATCCAATCTTCTATCACACTGTAAACAAGTATATTTCACATTACAAACCTATATTACTAGCACATTTCAAAGCATATGCGAGACCATATATTTGAAAGGGCACTCATGTCCAGCAAGCCTAATGCCAATATACAACAGCTAACATGAGAGACACACTTGTGATACACTATAGATACTAAACAGGATGGAGCACATTGAGCAAGCACATATTAACCGCTATGCCTTTTTCTGAGCTAATTGGGATGAGGGGATCAAGTCAGAAAGCTCACCACGCATAATTGATGTTCTGGGAAGCAGATGCACTCGCCGCAGACCGGAACCTGGTGGACGAAGCAATAAACCCTCGTCGCCTGAAAATCCAAAGCAAGCACACACGCCCTGTCAACACAAAATTCAGGCAGCACTGACAAATCTCAACACGCCAGCAGTAAATCCAAGAACCCCAAACTAAAATTTCGAATCCGCGCTCGCAGTGCCCTCTCGGATCCAGACCACGCGAACGCCAAATCCGCCACCGCGTACTTCCCCTGCCCAGATCCAAAATCCCCCCTCACATGTCGACGCGCAACAGAGAGAACACGCAGGACACCGCACGGGCATCGCCGAATAGGTGGAGAAATGATCAAGAAGTAACCTTGCGGCATTTGCAGACGACCATCGCCGAGGAACCGGAGAAAAGAACCGGGAGTCGGTACGGGGAGCAAGGGGAGAAGCACGGCAGATCTCGCAGGGATGGAACGAAGTCTCGTGGGGTTGCCTTAGAAATGTTAACCGGTAGTAATCGTGTAACCAAAGCTTTTGGGTCGTTCAGAAAGGAGACACAATTTTTGGGCTGAGTCGTGAGATTCTCCGGTAAGAGTTTTTTTTTCTGGGACCGGTAGGAGCGTTTTTTTATGCCCTTGAGCGCACTTTATTGAAAAAAAATGATACGGCGTTACATCTCTAGAGTTACCAAGCTCCCAGAAAATGAAGCTTCTGGTTGAATCGGGGATGTAGGCAGCGCTAGGACCTGCATGTCATTCAGTGAGAGAGGCGTACTTATCACCATGCAAAACAAAAGGGCATTAATGCGGAGCATCTCAAGTTCATCCCATGGATTTACCTACACTTCCCACAACGTCACTTGGACCAATGACAAGGGCTCGAGCAAAGGCTATCGAAGATAAAGTGAACTCGCTGCTCTCTGAACTACCACTTCCTACATGTGAGACATGGCTACTACCTCAAGCGAAAACCCTATATGTGATCAGGTGCTTGGAGGAAGGCCACGGATCAGCGGCACCTGACAGACAAGACGGCGAGGACACCAAGTACAAGGAACAAGAAGAAGAAGAAGAGCTGCCAGAAGTCTACAGCCACTGGACGACCGGTCTGAACCGGATGTCCGACGCATGGAAGCGCCAGCCAGCCAGACAAGTCCCAGTCTGCGTACGCTACAGCGGCCGAACGACCGACGCGGACCGGACGTCCGACACACCCCAGCGACCGGACGACCGAACCCCTCCGGACATCCGGTGTCACCCAACAGAAGGGAAATTATCGGAAGTCTGAAGCCCTCCGGACGACCGACGACCGGACAACCGACCGCCTCCGGAAATCCGACGCCACCTGACCCAAGCCGAAATGTCGGACGTCTGACTGCTTCCGGACGTCCAGACCCTCATGAGCCACTGGATGTCCGACAGCGTCCGGACGACCGACGTGTGTCTATGCACAACGTGTTGGGCCGAGGCTCATGTACCCTTTCGCCTCCTTAGACTATATATACTCATCCTCCCTCTTTCTAGAGACAGCATTGTGATAGCTCATTTGTGAGATAGAGCCTTGCTCATCCATCTGGATATACTCCACCGAGAGAGACCGTGGCCTCTACGGAGAAGATCCATCTTGGATTCAAGACCCCTAACGGGAAGACCCTCAAGACCTCCTCGCGGAGAAGAACTTGCTACTTGTATTGTCCCTTGTTGATCGTGGATCGTGTATCTCTTTGTGTTTCGAGGATCTAGCACATGTGTAATCGAATCTTGTTGGTTTGAGTGTTTCCTCTTGTGTTTTTCCCTCGTGTTTTATCCTCGTATTCTTCGTGTTCATTGCGGGATCCGCTCCAATCGTGAAAGATCGGGCATCTAGTGTTCTACCCTACATAATCTTGGTATCATGAACCTTGGTTGATCACGAATTTGGAGCCCATCCCCTTGATTTCTATCCTTGTTTTGTTGTGTTCTTCCCCAAATTCAAAAATTCCCCACCAAAAATAGCCCCAAATTTTTCTAAGATTTTTTGGTGTGATGAAGTTTTGTTGGATTTGATCCATGGATTTGCTTTGCTACGAGTGGATCTAGCTTTTCACCACCATCTCCACCTTTTTCATCCACAAAATCGCCCAATTTTACCTCACCACTAGGAACCCTAGAAGTTCATCCCTGTTGGAAATATGCCCTAGAGGCAATAATAAAGTGGTTATTATTATATTTCCGTGTTCATGATAATTGTCTATTGTTCATGCTATAATTGTATTAACCGAAAACCGTAATACATGTGTGAATACATAGATCATAATATGTCCCTAGTAAGCCTCTAGTTGACTAGCTCGTTGATCAATAGATGGTCATGGTTTCCTGACCATGGACATTGGATGTCATTGATAATGGGATCACATCATTAGGAGAATGATGTGATGGACAAGACCCAATCCTAAGCATAGCACAAGATCGTGTAGTTCGTTTGCTAAAGCTTTTCTAATGTTAAGTATTGTTTCCTTAGACCATGAGATTGTGCAACTCCCAGATACCGTAGGAATGCTTTGGGTTTACCAAACGTCACAACGTAACTGGGTGGCTATAAAGGTGCACTACAGGTATATCCGAAAGTATCTGTTGGGTTGGCACGAATCGAGACTGGGATTTGTCACTCCTGTGACGAAGAGGTATCTCTGGGCCCATTCGGTAATGCATCATCATAACGAGCTCAATGTGACTAAGGAGTTAGCCATAGGATCATGCGTTATGGAACGAGTAAAGAGACTTGCCGGTAACAAGATTGAACGAGGTATAGAGATACCGACGATCAAATCTCGGGCAAGTAACATGCCGATAGATAAAGGGAATTGTATACGGGATTGATTGAATCCTCGACATCGTGGTTCATCTGATGAGATCATCGTGGAACATGTGGGAGCCAACATGGGTATCCAGATCCCGCTGTTGGTTATTGGCCGGAGAGATGTCTCGATCATGTCTACATGGTCCCCGAACCCGTAGGGTCTACACACTTAAGGTTCGGTGACGCTAGAGTTGTTATGGGAAATAGTATGTGGTTACCAAATGTTGTTCGGAGTCCCGGATGAGATCCCGGACGTCACGAGGAGTTCCGGAATAGTCCAGAGGTGAAGAATTATATATGGGAAGTCTTGTTTCAGTCCCGGAATGATTTCGGGGGTTATCGGTATTGTACCGGGACCACCGGAAGGTGTCCGGGGGTCCACCGGGTGGGGCCACCTGCCCCGGTGGGCCAAGTGGGCTGAACAAGGGAGGGAACCAGCCCCTGGTGGGCTGGTGCGGCCCCCAAGGGGCCCTAGGCACCTAGGGTTAGAAACCCTAGGGCGTGGGGGCGCCTCCCACCTGACTTGGGGGGCAAGTCCCCTCCTTGGCTCCCCCCTTGTAGATGGGATCTGGGGGGCCAACCCCCTCTCCCCTTCCCCTATAAATAGTGGGGGTGGGAGGGCTGTTGGAAATATGCCCTAGAGGCAATAATAAAATGGTTATTATTGTATTTCCTTGTTCATGATAATTGTCTATTGTTCATGCTATAATTGTATTAACTGGAAACCGTAATACATGTGTGAATACATAGACCACAACATGTCCCTAGTAAGCCGCTAGTTGACTAGCTCGTTGATCAATAGATGGTCATGGTTTCCTGACCATGGACATTGGATGTCATTGATAGCGGGATCACATCATTAGGAGAATGATGTGATGGACAAGACCCAATCCTAAGCGTAGCATAAGATCATGTAGTTCGTTTGCTAAAGCTTTTCTAATGTCAAGTATCTTTTCCTTAGACCATGAAATTGTGCAACTCCCAGATACTGTAGGAATACTTTGGGTGTGCCAAATGTCACAACATAACTGGGTGCCTATAAAGGTGCACTACGGGTATCTCCGAAAGTGTCTGTTGGGTTGGCACGAATCAAGACTGGGATTTGTCACTCCGTATGGCGGAGAGGTATCTCTGGGCCCACTCGGTAAGACATCATCGTAATGAGCTCAATGTGACTAAGGGTTGGTCATGGGATGATGTGTTACGGAATGAGTAAAGTGACTTGCCGGTAACGAGATTGAACGAGGTATTGGGATACCGACGATCGAATCTCGGGCAAGTAACATACCGATTGACAAAGGGAATTGTATACGGGGTTGATTGAATCCTCGACATCGTGGTTCATCCGATGAGATTATCGTGGAGCATGTGGGAGCCAACATGGTATCCAGATCCCGCTGTTGGTTATTGACCGGAGAGTTGTCTCGGTCATGTCTACATGTCTCCCGAACCCGTAGGGTCTACACACTTAAGGTTTAGTGACGCTAGAGTTGTAGAGATATTAGTATGCGGTTAACCGAAAGTTGTTCGGAGTCCCGGATGAGATCCCGGACGTCATGAGGAGTTCCGGAATGGTTCGGAGGTAAAGATTTATATATAGGAAGTCCAGTTTCGGCCATCGAGAGAGTTTCGGGGATCACCGGTATTGTACCGGGACCACCGGAAGGGTCCCGGGGTTCCACCGGGTGGGGCCACCTATCCCGAAGGGCCCCATGGGCTGAAGTGGCGTGGGAACCAGCCCCTGGTGGGCTGGTGCGCCCCACCCAAGGGCCCAAGGTGCCTAGGGTTGGAAACCCTAGGGGGCCGTTGGCCCCCGAGGGGGGCATGCGCCCCCTGGTTGGAAACCCTAAGGGGGCCGTTGCCCCCCGAGGGGCCGCCGCCCCGGGGGCAGCACCCCCTCTAGATGGGATCTCCAAGGGGGCATGCGCCCCCCTAGCCCCTATATATATATATAGTGGAGGGGGGAGGGCAGCCGCACCCTAAGCCCTGGCGCCTCCCTCTCCCTCCCTGACACCTCTTCCTCCTCCAGTAGCGCTTGGCGAAGCCCTGCTGGAATCCAGCTACTTCCACCACCACGCCGTCGTGCTGCTGGATCTCCATCAACTTCTCCTTCCCCTTGCTGGATCAAGAAGGAGGAGACTTCTCCGCTCCGTACGTGTGTTGAACGCGGAGGTGCCGTCCGTTCGGCGCTAGGATCATCGGTGATTTGGATAACGACGAGTACGACTCCATCAACCCCGTTCTCTTGAACGCTTCTGCTCGCGATCTACAAGGGTATGTAGATGCACTCCTCCCTCTCTCGTTGCAAGATGACTCCATAGATTGATCTTGGTGATGCATAGAAAATTTTAAATTTCTGCTACGATCCCCTACAGTGGCATCATGAGCTAGGTCTATGCGTAGTTTCTATGCACGAGTAGAACACAAGTTGTTGTGGGCGTCGATTTTGTCAATTTACTTGTCATTACTAGTCTTATCTCGATTCGGCGGCATCGTGGGATGAAGCGGCCCAGACCGACCTTACACGTACGCTTATGTGAGACTGGTTCCACCGACTGACATGCACTAGTTGCATAAGGTGGCTAGCGGGTGTCTGTCTCTCCCACTTTAGTCGGATCGGATTCGATGAAAAGGGTCCTTATGAAGGATAAATAGAAATTGGCATATCACGTTGTGGTTTGGCATAGGTAAGAAACGTTCTTGCTAGAAACCTATAGCAGCCACGTAAAAAACTTGCAACAACAATTAGAGGACATCTAACTTGTTCTTGCAGCATATGCCGTGTGATGTGATATGGCCAAAAGGATGTGATGAATGATGTATGAGATTGATCATGTTCTTATAATAGGAATCACGACTTGCATGTCGATGAGTATGACAACCGGCAGGAGCCATAGGAGTTGTCTTAATTTATTTATGACCTGCGTGTCAACATAAACGTCACGTAATTACTTTACTTTATCGCTAACCGTTAGCCATAGTGGTAGTAGTAATAGTTGGCGAGACAACTTCATGAAGACATGATGATGGAGATCATGATGATGGAGGTCATGGTGTCATGCCGGTGACAATGATGATCATGGCGCCCCAAAGATGGAGATCAAAAGGAGCAAAATGATATTGGCCATATCATGTCACTATTTGATTGCATGTGATGTTTATCATGTTTTACATCTTATTTGCTTAGAACGACGGTAGCATAAATAAGATGATCCCTCACAATAATTTCAAGAAAGTGTTCCCCCTAACTGTGCACTGTTGCTAAGGTCCGTTGTTCCGAAGCACCACGTAATGATCGGGTGTGATAGGTTCTAACGTTCGCATACAACGGGTGTAAGCCAGATTTACACACGCAATACACTTAGCCTGACTTGACGAGCCTAGCATGTACAGACATGGCCTTGGAACATGGAAGACCGAAAGGTCGAACATGAGCCATATAGAAGATACGATCAACATGAAGATGTTCACCGATGATGACTAGTCCGTCTCACGTGATGATCGGACACGGCCTAGTTGACTCGGATCATGTATCACTTAGATGACTAGAGGGATGTCTATCTAAGTGGGAGTTCACTAAATAATTTGATTAGATGAACTTAATTATCATGAACATAGTCAAAAGGTCTTTGCAAATTATGTCGTAGCTCACGCTTTGGTTCTACTGTTTTAGATATGTTCCTAGAGAAAATTTAGTTGAGAGTTGACGGTAGCAATTATGTGGACTGGGTCCGCAAACTGAGGATTGTCCTCATTGTTGCACAAAAGGATTATGTCCTTAATGCACCGCTCAGTGTGCTGAACCTCGAGTGTCGTCTGTAGATGTTGGGAAACATCTAACATACACATTTTGATGACTACGTGATAGTTCAGTGCGTAATGCTAACGGTTTAGAATTGTGGCACCAAAGACGTTTTTGAAACGTCGCAGAACATATGAGATGTTCCAAAGACTAAAATTGGGATTTCAGACTAGTGCCCACGTCAAGAGGTATGAGACCTCTGACAAGTTTCTTAAGCCCGCAAACTAAGGGAGTTGATCTTTCAGATGAGATAGTGATGGTTCTCCATAGTCACTGCCACCAAGCTATTGGAGCTTCATGATGAACTATAACATATCAGGGATAGACATGATGATCCTTGAACAACTCGCGATGTTTGACACCGCGAAAGTAGAAATCAAGTAGGAGCATCTATTGTTGATGGTTAAACCACTAGTTTCAAGAAGGGCAAGGGAAAGAAGGGATACTTCATGAAACGGCAAATCAGTTGCTGCTCTAGTGAAGAAACCCAAGGTTGAACCCAAACCCGAGACTAAGTGCTTGTGTAATGAGGGGAACGGTCACTGAAGCAGAACTACCCTAGATACTTGGTAGATGAGAAGGCTGGCAAGGTCGACAGAAGTATTTTGAATATACGTTATATTATTGTGTACTTTACTAGTACTCCTAGTAGCACCAGGGTAATAAATACCGGTTCGGTTGCTAAGTGTTAGTAACTCGAACTAAAAGGCTGCGGAGACTAGCTAAAGGTGAGATGACGATATGTGTTGGAAGTGTTTCCAAGGTTGATGTGATCAAACATCGCACGCTCCCTCTACCATCGGGATTGGTGTTAAACCGAAATAATTGTTATTTGGTGTTTGCGTTGAGCATAGACATGATTGGATTATGTTTATCGCCATACGGTTATTCATTTAAGGAGAATAACAGTTACTCTGTTTATTTGAATAATACCTTCAATGGTCTTGCACCTAAAATGCATGGTTTATTGAATCTCGATCGTAGTGATACACATGTTCATGCCAAAAGATATAGGATAGTAATGATAGTACCACATACTTGTGGCACTGCCATTTGAGTCATGTTGGTATAAAACGCATGAAGAAGCTCCATGTTTATGGATCTTTGGACTCACTCGTTTTGAAAAGATTGAGACATGCGAACCATGTCTATTGGTAGATATGCATGAAGAAACTACATACAGATGGATCGTTTGGACTCACTTGATTTTGAATCACTTGAGACATGCAAATCATACCACATGGGTAAGATGACTGAAAGACCTTGTTTTCAATAAGATGGAACAAGAAAGCAACTTGTTGGAAGTAATACATTTTGATGTGTGTAGTCCAATGAGTGTTGAGGCACGCAGTGGATATCATTATGTTCTTACTTCATAGATGATTTGAGTAGATGCTGAGTATATTTACTTGATGAAACACAAGTCTGAATTATTGAAAGGTTTAAGTAATTTCAGAGTGAAGATCGTTGTGACAAGAGGATAAAATGTCTATGATATGGTCATAGAGATGAATATCTGAGTTACGAGTTTGGCACACAATTAAGACATTGTGGAAATTGTTTCACAACTAATACCACCTGGAACACCATAGTGTGATGGTGTGTCCGAACATCATAACTGCACCCTATTGGATTGAAGGAAATATGCCCTAGAGGTAATAATAATGTTATTATTTTATTTCCTTATATCATGATAAATGTTTATTATTAATGCTAGAATTGTATTATCCGGAAACATAATACTTGTGTGAATACATAGACAAACCAAACGTCACTAGTATGCCTCTACTTGACTAGCTCATTAATCAAAGATGGTTAAGTTTCCTAACCATAGACATGTGTTGTCATTTGATTAACAGGATCACATTATTAGGAGAATGATGTGATTGACATGACCCATTCCATTAGCTTAGCACCCGATCATATAGTATGTTGCTATTGCTTTCTTCATGACTTATACATGTTCCTATGACTATGAGATTATGCAACTCCCGTTTGCCGGAGGAACACTTTGTGTGCTACCAAACGTCACAACGTAACTGGGTGATTATAAAGGAGCTCTACAGGTGTCTCCAAAGGTACATGTTGGGTTGGCGTATTTCGAGATTAGGATTTGTCACTCCGATTGTCGGAGAGGTATCTCTGGGCCCTCTCGGTAATGCACATCACATAAGCCTTGCAAGCATTGCAACTAATGAGTTAGTTGCGAGATGATGTATTACGAAACGAGTAAAGAGACTTGCCAGTAACGAGATTGAACTAGGTATTGAGATACCGACGATCGAATCTCGGGCAAGTAAAATACCGATGACAAAGGGAACAACATATGTTGTTATGCGGTCTGACCGATAAAGATCTTCGTAGAATATGTAGGAGCCAATATGAGCATCCAGGTTACGCTATTGGTTATTGACCGGAGACGTGTCTCGGTCATGTCTACATTGTTCTCGAACCCGTAGGGTCCGCACGCTTAAGGTTTCGATGACAGTTATATTATGAGTTTATGAGTTTTGATGTACCGAAGTTAGTTCAGAGTCCCGGATGTGATCACGGACATAACGAGGAGTCTCGAAATGGTCGAGACATAAAGATTGATATATTGGACGGCTATATTCGGACACCGGAAGTGTTCTGGGTGATTTCGAAGAAAACCGGAGAGCCGGAGGGTTACCGGAACCCTACCGGGAGAAGTAATGGGCCATATGGGCCTTAGTGGAGAGAGAGAGGAGCAGCCAGGGTGGGCCGCGCGCCTCCTCCCCCCTGGTCCGAATTGGACTAGGAGAGGGGGGGTGGCGCCCCCCTTTCCTTCTCCCTCCCCACTTCCTTCCCCCTCCTAGTAGGAGTCCTACTCCTACTAGGAGGAGGACTCCTCCTGGCGCGCTAATAGGGGCCGGCCGGCCTCCTTCCCTTGCTCCTTTATATACGGGGGCAGGGGGCACCCCTAGACACACAAGTTGATCCACGTGATCATATTCTTAGCCGTGTGCGGTGCCCCCTTCCACCATAATCCTCGATAATATTGTTGTTGGAAATATGCCTAGAGGCAATAATAAATTAGTTATTATTATATTATATTTCATTGTTCATGATAATCGTTTATTATCCACGCTATAATTGTATTGATAGGAAACTCAGATACATGTGTGGATACATAGACAACACCATGTCCCTAGTAAGCCTCTAGTTGACTAGCTCGTTGATCAATAGATGGTTACGGTTTCCTGACCATGGACATTGGATGTCGTTGATAATGGGATCACATCATTAGGAGAATGATGTGATGGATAAGACCCAATCCTAAGCCTAGCACAAGATCGTGTTGTTCGTTTGCTAAAGCTTTTCTAATGTCAAGTATCATTTCCTTAGACCATGAGATTGTGCAACTCCCGGATACCGTAGGAATGCTTTGGGTGTACCAAACGCCACAACGTAACTGGGTGGCTATAAAGGTGCACTACGGGTATCTCCGAAAGTGTCTATTGGGTTGGCACGAATCAAGACTGAGATTTGTCACTCTGTGTAAACGGAGAGGTATCTTTGGGCCCCCTCGGTAGGACATCATCATAATGTGCACAATGTGACCAAGGAGTTGATCACGGGATGATGTGTTACGGAACGAGTAAATAGACTTGCCGGTAACGAGATTGAACAAGGTATAGGGATACCGACGATCGAATCTCGGGCAAGTATCGTACCGATAGACAAAGGGAATTGAATACAGGATTGACTAAATCCTTGACATCGTGGTTCATGCGATGAGATCATCGTGGAACATGTGGGAGACAATATGGGTATCCAGATCCCGCTATTGGTTATTGGCCGGAGAGGTGTCTCGGTCATGTCTGCATGGTTCCCAAACCCGTAGGGTCTACACACTTAAGGTTCGGTGACGCTAGAGTTGTTATGGGAAATAGTATGTGGTTACCGAAGGTAGTTCGGAGTCCCGGATGAGATCCCAGACGTCACGAGGAGTTCTGAAATGGTCCGGCGGTGAATATTGATATATTGGACGAAGGGTATTGGAGTCCGGAAGTGTTCCGGGGGTACCAGGCTATGGCCAACATGACCGAAAGGTGTTTCGGGAGCCCCGGCAAGTGTTGGAGGGCCTCATGGGCCAAAGGGGAAGGGGAAAACCAGCCCACTAAGGGGTGGTGCGCCCCCCGCACCCTTTCCCACATTACATGGGGAGGTGGGGCGCCTCCACTTGGCTTGGGAGGCAAGCCTCCACCTGCTTGGCTTGGGGGACAAGTCTCCCTAGGATTTTCCCTAGGGAGATCCAATCTGCCTGGCCGCCGCCCCCTAGGGGAAACCCTAGGGCACCTCCCCTTCTCCCCTTGCCCCTATATATAGTGGAGGGGTGGGAGGGCAGCCGAACCTCTTCCCTGGCGCAGCCCTCCCTCCTCCAACTCTTCCTCCTCTTCCGTAGAGCTTGGCGAAGCCCTGCAGGAATACCACAAGCTCCACCACCACGCTGTCGTGCTGCTGGAGTTCTCCCTCAACTTCTCCTCTCCCCTTGCTAGATCAAGAAGGAGGAGACGTCCCCGGGCTGTACGTGTGTTGAACGCAGAGGCGCCGTCCGTTCGGCGCTTAGATCGGAATCAACCGCGATCTGAATCGCTGCGAGTACGACTCCTTCATCCGCGTTCTTGCAACGCTTCCGCTTAGCGATCTACAAGGGTATGTAGATGCACTCCCCTTCCCCTCGTTGCTAGATTACTCCATAGATTGATCTTGGTGATGCGTAGAAAATTTTAAATTTCTGCTACGATCCCCAACAGTGGCATCATGAGCTAGGTCTATGCGTAGTTTCTATGCACGAGTAGAACACAAAGTAGTTGTGGGCGTCGATTTTGTCAATTTACTTACCGTTACTAGTCTTATCTTGATTTGGCGGCATCGTGGGATGAAGCGGCCTGGACCGACCTTACACATACTCTTACGTGAGACTGGTTCCACCGACTAACATGCACTAGTTGCATAAGGTGGCTAGCGGGTGCCTGTCTCTCCCACTTTAGTCGGATCGGATTCGATGAAAAGGGTCCTTATGAAGGGTAAATAGGAATTGGCATATCACGTTGTGGTTTTGGCGTAGGTAAGAAATGTTCTTGCTAGAAACCTATAGCAGCCACGTAAAAACTTGCAACAACAATTAGATGACGTCTAACTTGTTTTTGCAGCATGTGCCGTGTGATGTGATATGGCCAAAAGGATGTGATGAATGATATATGTGATGTATGAGATTGATCATGTTCTTGTAATAGGAATCACGACTTGCATGTCGATGAGTATGACAACCGGCAGGAGCCATAGGAGTTGTCTTAATTTATTTATGACCTGCGTGTCAACATAAACGTCATGTAATTACTTTACTTTATTGCTAAACTGTTAGCCATAGTAGTAGAAGTAATAGATGACGAGACAACTTCAAGAAGACACGATGATGGAGATCATGATGATGGAGATCATGGTGTCATGCCGGTGACGATGATAATCATGGAGCCCCGAAGATGGAGATCAAAAGGAGCAAAATGATATTGGCCATATCATTTCACTATTTGATTGCATGTGATGTTTATCATGTTTTACATGTTATTTGCTTAGAACGACGGTAGCTTAAATAAGATGATCCCTCACTAAAATTTCAAGAAAAGTGTCCCCCCTAACTGTGCACCGTTGCGAAGGTTCGTTGTTTTGAAGCACCACGTGATGATCGGGTGTGATAGATTCTAACGTTCGAATACAACGGGTGTTGACGAGCCTAGCATGTACAGACATGGCCTCGGAACACATGCGAAACACTTAGGTTGACTTGACGAGCCTAGCATGTACAAACATGGCCTCGGAGCACGGAAGACCGAAAGTTCAAGCATGAGTCGTATAGAAGATACGATCAACATGAAGATGTTCACCGATGTTGACTAGTCCATCTCACGTGATGATCGGACAAGGCCTAGTTGACTCGGATCATGTTTCACTTAGATGACTAGAGGGATGTCTATCTGAGTGGGAGTTCATTAAATAATTTGATTAGATGAACTTAATTATCATGAACATAGTCTAAATTGTCTTTGCAAATATGTTGTAGATAAATAGCTCACGTTGTAGCTCCCTGTTTCAATACGTTCCTAGAGAAAGACCAAGTTGAAAGATATTGTAAGCAATGATGCGGACTGGGTCCGTAGTCTGAGGAGTGTCCTCACTGCTACACAGAAGGCTTACGTCTTTGATGCACCGCTCGATGTGCAAACCCCTACAACGTCGTCTGTGGATGTTGTGAACACCTGACAGACACATCCTGATGACTACTTGATAGTTTAGTTGTAACACCCTCGATGCGACTATATCTCCCACGTGTCGAGGCATGACTTAGAGGCATAATCGCATTGAAGGCATATGTCGCAAGTTAGGCAATCTTCACAACATCCCATGTAATATGATAATAAAAGGGGAGATAACATAGTTGTCTTACACTCGCCACGTCAATCAAGTACATAAACAACATTACATCAACCAAACACTCATGGCCCGACTACGGCGCCAAAATAAAAGAGAACCCAACATGCGACACGGTCCCGATCACCCCCAACTGGGCACCACTACTGATCATCAGAAAAGGAAACATAGTAACGTTGAGAGTCCTTGTCGAACTCCCACTTGAGCTCGAGCGCGTCACCTGGAGCGGAATCATCAGGCCCTGCATCTGGTGTAATAGTAATATGTGAGCCACAGGGACTCAGCAATCTCGCACCCTCGCGATCAAGACTATTTAAGCTTATAGGTAAGGCAAGGTAAATATGTGGAGCTGCAGCAAGCGACTAGCAAATATGGTGGCTATCCTGTTCGCAAGAGAGAGCGAGAAGAGGAGGCAAAGCACGAGTGAGAAACTAGAGGACAACCTGCGCAAACATTACTCCAACACCGTGTTCACTTCCCGGACTCCACCGAGAAGAGGCCATCACGGTAACACACTCAGTTGATTCATTTTAATTAAGTTAAGGTTCAAGTTATCTACAACCGGACATTAACAAATTCCCATCTGCCCATAACCGCGGGCATGGCTTTCGAAAGTTCAAATCCCTGCAGGGGAGTCCCAACTTAGCCCATGACAAGCTCTCACGGTCAACGAAGGAATAGACCTCCTCCCAAGACATTCCGATCAGACTCGATATGTCGGTTCTTCAAGACACTTCGACAGGTTAAAACAAGACCAGCAACACCGCCCGAATGTGCCGACAAATCCCGATAGGAGCTGCACATATCTCTTTCTCAGGGCACACTCAGATAGGTCAAGCTACGAGTAAAACCAACCCTCGAGTTTCCCCGAGGTGGCCCCGCAGGCTGCCTGGTTCGGACCAACACTCAGAGGAGCACTGGCCCGGGGGGGGGGGGTTTAAACAAGATGACCCTCGGGCTCCGGAAACCCAAGGGGAAAAGAGGCTAGGTGGCAAATGGTAAAACCAAGGTTGGGCATTGCTGGAAAAGCTTTAATCAAGGCAAACTATCAAGGGGTTCCCATTATAACCCAACTGCGTAAGGAACGCAAAATCCGGGAACATAATACCGATATGACGGAAACTAGGGCGGCAAGAGTGGAACAAAACACTAGGCGAGAGGACGAGCCTTCCACCCTTTACCAAGTATATAGATGCATTAATTAAATAAGATATATAGTGATATCCCAACAAGTAAATAAATGTTCCAACAAGGAACGGCCTCCAATCTTCACCTGCAACTAGCAACGCTATAAGAGGGGCTGAGCAAAGCGGTAACATAGCCAATCAACGGTTTGCTAGGACATGGTGGGTTAGAGGTTTGACATGGCAATTTGGGAGGCTTGAAAGCAAATGGTAGGCATCGTAGCATTGGCATAGCAAAAGAGCGAGCAAACTAGCATAGCAAAGATAGTAGTGATTTCGAGGGTATGATCATCTTGCCTGCACAGTTGTCAGAGTTGACTGGATCCTCGAAAGCAAACTCAACGGGCTCCTCGTTAGCGAACTCGTCTCCCGGCTCTACCCAAACAAGACAAACAAGCAACAAGGACACAAATCAACCACGTGCAAGCTCAAACAACACGATACAATGATGATATGCTATGCGGGATGCGATGCGGGATGCATATGCAAGATGTGACAAGGAATGCATGAACCTGGCCTCAACTTGGACAACCAAGTGTGCCACTAGAAATATGAGATGAAATCGCTTGAAAACGATATAAAGAACGCCAGAATCGGAGTTACGATTTGGAAATGGCAAGCGATTCAAAAATGACATCGGTCTGCGATTTACAGCAAGTAGCCATCTAAATGCAACGAGATGAACATGCTACAGCACCCAAACATGACAAAAAATACATGGCAGGGATGAATTCAAGATGCTTAACAAAAGTCTAGCACTGAGCTACGGCCAATTCATCCATTAACAGGTTCAAACAAGCATGGCAAAAATGCATATGGCAAACAGATCTCAGACTTAGTGAAATTAACACTTGTCTGGAATTTCAGATCAGGTAGCACTCTTTGGAGCAGCAAAACTATATGCTACAGGACCTTAACATGGCAAAGTAAAGCATGGCATGGAGCTACTCAAAGAGCTTAACAAAAGTCCCTTAGTGACCTTGAGCCAAAAGGGATCAGAAAATACAATTGCAAGCATGTGAACATGGCAAAAACATAATCAGTTTTCAGACTTAGTGAAAACTGGCACATGCTGAAATATATCTCAAGTAGGCATGTTTACGAGCTCGATGCACTCACTATGGAGCAAGTCATGATAAGCTAAGCATACACCCATCAAGAATACACAAAATTCAAGCTAGACATGGCAAGAACAATAACATAGCATGCACGGATCAACTACAACATCATCGGCAAAATTACAAACAAGTTGACAATCTGCCCGGATTCACAAAGTAGCAAAAGTAGAGCTCGATTGACTCAAGCTAGGGTGCTCCATAATTGCAAACAAAGACATGGATGGATATAGCACTACAAGATTAACAAAACATCCTTAATGATCATCCTCAAACGAGGCACGGATCACTAGGAAACAACATGAACATATGGCCATATGAGATAAACAGCTCAAGGACTTGGTGGAAATGCTAAGTCCCTGAAAACAGAATTACCAAGTGCCTCATTTGGCAAGCTTGTGCTAGTCACCACACACATCACAAAAATACATGGGTTGCACCTCTGGAAAGATGGCAAAACCCTTAACAAAACATATGTAGAGCTCATGGGCATATCATGCACACAATAATCATGGCAAAAATGACAAATATCTAAATGGAGTAGCAGATCTGACAATAATCTCAAGTAGCTCTCTTCTAATAGCATTTCGGGCATCAAGATTATCTCAAATGAAAATGATGCAATGTAATGAAATGATGTACTCTCTGAGATGAACATTTTGATATACTATATGCCCAAATCGGAGCTACGGATGCGGAGTTACGGCATGAACAAGAATGCAAAAAAATATGCAGACTTAGGAAAAATTCGGGGTCAACCCTAGGGTTACTGTAGCTCCGATTCCAGATCTGGCGCACGGATCGAGGATCGCCGGGGTTCAAGAACTCGCCGGAGATGGAGGAGTCGCCGGACTTGGCGAGGCACACCGACCAGAGGAGAGGAGGACGCCGGGGCGGCGTGGTGCGGTGGCGGCGGAGGGTCTCGGCGGCGCGAGGCGGCGACCTGCGGCGGCGGGGCGACGGAGATCCGGCGATGGCGCGTGGCGGCGCCGGCGGCCGGGCGCGAGGGAGAGGCGGCGCGAGGAGGCGGGCGCGCGCGGCCACGGTCGGGCGGCGATGCGGGCCGGGGGGGCCCGACCCGGGCTGCGGCGGGCCCGCGCGGGTGGCGGCGTGGTGATGCGGTCCCGTGGGGCGCGGACCAACGGTGTGGTGACATGTGGCGGCGGGGTGGAGATTCGGACGTGTCCGTCGGCGGGGAGTTTGTCTGGCGGGCGCAATGATGAGTGGATCTAGGGTTTTCGGGGGGGGGGGGGGGGGAAGGAGAAGGAGATTTTCGAGGGATCTTTAAATAGGCATAGGAGGAGCTAGGAGAGTCCAAATGAGGTGCGGTTTTCGGCCACGCGATCGTGATCGAACGCTCTAGATGATGGAGAAGGTTTTGGTGGGTTTTGGGCCAAAATGGAGGGGTGTTGGGCTGCAACACACACGATGCCTTTTCGGTCCCTCGGTTAACCGTTGGAGTATCAAACGAAGTCCTAATGATACGAAACTTGACAGGCGGTCTACCGGTAGTAAACCAAGGCCGCTTGGCAAGCCTCGGTCCAATCCGGAAATGTTTAATCCCCACACACGAAAGAAGGCTAGAAATGACCACCGGAGGAGAACGAAGCGCCGGAATGCAAAACGGACAACGGGGAAAATGCTCGAATGCATGAGATGAACACGTATGAAAATGCAATGCACATGATGACATGATATGAGATGCATGACAACAACAACAACAACACACGGAGACAAAAAAAACCGAACCCGAGAAGATAAAATAACTTAACGCCGGAAACGGCAAGAGTTGGAGTACAAATTGGGAAAGTCACATCCGGGGTGTTACATTAGTGCACCATACTTTACAGCTTAGAATCGGGATTCCAATGACGTTTTGAACGCCATAAGACATATGAGATGTTCCAAGAGCTGAAATGGGGATTTCAGGCTCATGCCCGTGTTGAGAGGTATGAGACCTCTGACAAGTTCTTTTGCCAACAAGATGGAGGAGAATAGCTCAGCTACTGAGCATGTGCTCAGAATGTCTGGGTGCTACAATCACTTAAATCAAGTGGGAGTTAAACTTCCAGATAAGATAGTGATTGATAGAGTTCTCTAGCCACTATCACTAAGCTACTAGATCTTCGTGATGAACTATGACATGCAAGGGATGGAGTTGATCCCGGAGCTGTTCGTGGTGCTTAAGACCGCAAAAGGTAGAAATCAAGAAGGAGCATCAAGTGTTGATGGTTTAACAAGACCACTGGTTTCAAGAAGGGCAAGGGCCAGAAGGGAAACTTCATGGATGGCAAACCAGTTGCCGCTCCAGTGAAGGAACCCAAGGTTGAACCCGAACCCGAGACTAAGTGCTTCTATTGTAAGGGGAACGGTCACTGGTAGCGGAATTACCCCAAATGCATGGTAGATAAGAAGGCCGGCAACTTCAACAAAGTATATACGTGTTATTAATGTGTACCTCACTAGTACTCCTGGTAGCACCTGGGTATTGGATACCGGTTCAGTTGCTATTATTGGTGACTTGAAGCAAAAGCTACGGACTAAACGGAGACTGGCTAAGGGCGAGGTGACGATGTGTGTTGGAAGTGTTTCCAAAGTTGATGAGATCACCATCGCACGCTCCATCTGCCTTCGGGATTAGTATTGTACCTAGATAAATGTTACCAGGTGTCTACATTGAGCATGAATATGATTAGATCATGCTCATTGCAATATGGTTATTCATTTAAGTTAGATAATAATGGTTATTCTGTTTACATGAATAATACCTTTCATGGTCATGCACCCTATGTGAATGGTTCAGTCAATCTCGGTCGTGGTAATACACATGTTCACGCCAAAAGATGTAGATAGTACCACTTTCTTGTGGCACTGCCGCTTAGGTCATATTGGCGTAAGATGCATGAAGAAACTCCGTGTCGATGGATGTTTGGAGTCACTTGATTTTGAATCGCTTGACACATGCAAGCCATGCCTCATGGGCAGGATGACTAAGACCCCGTTTTCAGGTACAATGAAATGGGCAAGTGACTTGTTGGAAATCATACATGCTGATGCGTGTGATCCAATGAGAATTGAAGCGTGCGGTGGATATCGCTATTTTCTCATCTTCACTGATGATTTGAGTAGATATAGGTATATTTACTTAATGAAGCACAAGTCTGAAACATTTGAAAAGTTCAAGCGGTTTCAAAGTGAAGTTAAGAACCATCATAACAAGAAGATCAAATTCCTATGATCTGATCGATGAGAATTTCTGAGTTATGAGTTTGGCAATCACTTAAGACATTGTGGAATTGTTTCACAGTTGAAGCCACCTGGAACACCACAGGGTAATGGTGTGTCCGGACGTCGTAATCGAACCTTATGAGATATGGTGCGATCTATGATGTCTCTTACCGATCTACCATTTTCATTTTGAGGATATGCATTAGAGATAGCTGCATTCACTTTAGATAGGACACCATCTAAGTCCGCTAAGACGACGTCGTATGAATATGGTTTGGCAAGAAACCAAAATTGTCGTTTCTTAATGTTTGGGGCTGCGATGCTTAAGGCTTCAACCGGAGAAGCTCGAACCCAAAAGCGGACAAACACATCTTCATAGGATACCCAAAGGTGACAGTTGGGTATACCTTCTATCTCAGATCCGAGGGCAAATTGTTTGTCACTAAGAACAGGTCCTTTATCGAGAAGGAGTTTCTCTCAAAATAATTGAGTGGGAGGAAGATAGAACTTGATGAGGTTGTCGAACCTTTACTTCAACCAGAGAGTGATGCAACACAAAAAGATGTTTTCTGTGGCGCCTACGTCTGTTGAATAGGAAGTTAATGATAGTGATCATGAAGCTTCGGATCAAGTTGCTATCGAACCTCGTAGGTCGACAAGGATATGTACTACTCCTGAGTGGTACGGTAATCCTGTCTTAGATATCATGTTGTTAGACAACAATGAACCTACGAGCTATGGAGAAGCGATGGTGGGCCCGTATTCCGACAAATGGTTAGAAGCCATGAAATCCGAGATAGGATCCATGTATCAGAACAAAGTATGGACTTTGGTGGACTTGCCCGATGATCGGCGAGCCATTGAGATAAATGGATCTTTAAGAAGAAGACAGACGTGGGCAGTAATGTTACCGTCTATGAAGCTCAACTTGTGCGAAAGAGTCTTTTCACAATTTCAAGGAGTTGACTATGATGAGAATTTCTCACCCGTAGCGATGCTTAAGTCCGTCGGAATCATGTTAGCATTAGCTGTATTTTTCGATTATGAAATCTGACAGATGGATGTCAAAACAAGTTTTCTTACCAGTTTTCGTAAGAAAAAGTTGTATGTGATACACTAAAAGGTTTTGTCGATCCTAAGGATGCTAAAAGGTATGCTGGCTCCAGCAATCCTTCTATGGACTAGAGCAAGCATCTCGGAGTAGGAATATATGCTTTGATAGAGTGCTCAAAGCTTTTAGGTTATACAATGTTTGCTAGAAACTTGTATTTACAAGAAAGTGAGTGGGAGCACTACAACATTTCTGATAAGTATATGTGGATGACATATTGTTGACCCGAAATAATGTAGAATTCCTGGAAAGCATAAACAGTTGTTTGAAGAGTGTTTTTCAAAGGAAGACCTGGATAAAGCTGCTTACAGATTGGGCATCAAGATCTATAGAGATAGATCAAGACGCCTGATGATACTTTCAAAGAACGCACACCTTGACATGTTTTTGAAGGAGTTCAAAATAGATCAGTCAAAGAAGGGGTTCTTACCTGAGTTGTAAGGTGTGAAGTTGAGTAAGACTCGAAGATTGACCATGGCAGAAGAAAGAGGAAGGACGAAGGTCGTCCCCTATGCTTTTGTCATAGGCTCTATACGGTATGCCATGCTGAGTACCGCACCTGATGTGTGCCTTGCCACATGTCTGGCAAGAGGGTACAAAGGTGATCTAGGACTGGATCACCAGATAGCGGTCAAAATTATCCTTAGAGGAATAAGGAAATGTTTCTCGGTTATGGAGGTGATAAAGAGTTCGACATAAAGAGTTACGTCGATGCAAGCTTGACACCTATCCGGATAGCTCTCAGTAGAGATACCGGATACGTATAATGGAGCAACAATTTGGAATAGCTCCAAGTGGAACGTGGTAGCAGCATCTACGATATGACATAAAGTTTTGCAAAATACATAGGGATCTGAATATGGCAAGACCCATTGACTACAACCTCTCTCACAAGCATAACATGATCAAACCTAGAACGCATTGAGTGTTAATCGCATAGTGATGTGAACTAGATTAGTGACTCTAGTAAACTCTTTGGAAGTTGGTCACATGGTGATGTGACCTGTGAGTGTTAATCACATGGCGATGTGAACTAGATTATTGACTCTAGTGTAAGTGGGAGACTGTTGGAAATATGCCCTAGAGGCAATAATAAATTAGTTATTATTATATTATATTTCATTGTTCATGATAATCGTTTATTATCCATGCTAGAATTGTATTGATAGGAAACTCAGATACATGTGTGGATACATAGACAACACCATGTCCCTAGTAAGCCTCTAGTTGACTAGCTCGTTGATCAATAGATGGTTACGGTTTCCTGACCATGGACATTGGATGTCGTTGATAACGGGATCACATCATTAGGAGAATGATGTGATGGACAAGACCCAATCCTAAGCCTAGCACAAGATCGTGTAGTTCGTTTGCTAAAGCTTTTCTAATGTCAAGTATCATTTCCTTAGACCATGAGATTGTGCAACTCCCGGATACCGTAGGAATGCTCTGGGTGTACCAAACGCCACAACGTAACTGGGTGGCTATAAAGGTGCACTACGGGTATCTCCGAAAGTGTCTATTGGGTTGGCACGAATCAAGACTGGGATTTGTCACTCTGTGTAAACGGAGAGGTATCTCTGGGCCCCCTCGGTAGGACATCATCATAATGTGCACAATGTGACCAAGGAGTTGATCACGGGATGATGTGTTATGGAACGAGTAAAGAGACTTGCCGGTAACGAGATTGAACAAGGTATAGGGATACCGACGATCGAATCTCGGGCAAGTATCGTACCGATAGACAAAGGGAATTGAATACGGGATTGACTAAATCCTTGACATCGTGGTTCATCCGATGAGATCATCGTGGAACATGTGGGAGACAATATGGGTATCCAGATCCCGCTATTGGTTATTGGCCAGAGAGGTGTCTCGGTCATGTCTGCATGGTTCCCGAACCCGTAGGGTCTACAAACTTAAGGTTCGGTGACGCTAGAGTTGTTATGGGAAATATTATGTGGTTACCGAAGGTAGTTTGGAGTCCTGGATGAGATCCCGGACGTCATGAGGAGTTCCAGAATGGTTCGGCGGTGAAGATTGATATATTGGACGAAGGGTATTGGAGTCCGGAAGTGTTCCGGGGGTACCAGGCTATGGCCAGCATGACCGAAAGGTGTTTCGGGAGCCCCGACAAGTGTTGGAGGGCCTCATGGGCCAAAGGGGAAGGGGCAAACCAGCCCACTAAGGGGTGGTGCGCCCCCCACACCCTTTCCCATGTTACATGGGGAGGTGGGGCGCCTCCACCTGGCTTGGGAGGCAAGCCTCCACCTGCTTGGCTTGGGGGACAAGTCTCCCTAGGAAACCCTAGGGCACCTCCCCTTGCCCCTATATATAATGGAGAGGTGGGAGGGCAGCCGAACCTCTTCCCTGGCACAGCCCTCCCTCCTCCAACTCTTCCTCCTCCTCCATAGAGCTTGGCGAAGCCCTCCAGGAATACCACAAGCTCCACCACCACGCCGTCGTGCTGCTGGAGTTCTCCCTCAACTTCTCCTCTCCCCTTGCTGGATCAAGAAGGAGGAGACGTCCCCGGGCTGTACGTGTGTTGAACGCAGAGGCGCCGTCCGTTCGACACTTATATCGGAATCAACCGCGATCTGAATCGCTGCGAGTATGACTCCTTCATCCGCGTTCTTGCAACGCTTCCGCTTAGCGATCTACAAGGGTATGTAGATGCACTCCCCTTCCCCTCGTTGCTAGATTACTCCATAGATTGATCTTGGTGATGCGTAGAAAATTTTAAATTTCTGCTACGATCCCCAACAATTGTAGCGGTGCTTAGGCGAAGCCCTGCGACGGTAGTACGTCAAGATCGTCACCACGCCGTCGTGCTGACGGAACTCTTCCCCGACACTTTGCTGGATCGGAGTCTGGGGATCGTCATCGAGCTGAACGTGTGCTAAAACTTGGAGGTGCCGTAGTTTCGGTGCTTGATCGGTCGGGCCGTGAAGACGTACGACTACATCAACCGCGTTGTGCTAACACTTCCGCTGCCGGTCTACAAGGGTACGTAGATCACACTCTCCCCTCTCGTTGCTATGCATCACCATGATCTTGCGTGTGCGTAGGAATTTTTTTGAAATTACTACGTTCCCCAACAGTGGCATCCGAGCCTAGGTTTTATGTGTTGATGTTATATGCACGAGTAGAACACAAGTGAGTTGTGGGCGATATAAGTCATACTGCTTACCAGCATGTCATACTTTGGTTCGGCGGTATTGTTGGACGAAGCAGCCCGGACCGACATTACGCGTACGCTTACGCGAGACCGGTTCTCCCGACGTGCTTTGCACAAAGGTGGCTAGCAGGTGACAGTTTCTCCAACTTTAGTTGAACCGAGTGTGGCTACGCCCGGTCCTTGCGAAGGTTAAAACAACACCAACTTGACAAACTATCATTGTGGTTTTGATGCGTAGGTAAGATTGGTTCTTGCTTAAGCCCGTAGCAGCCACGTAAAACTGGCAACAACAAAGTAGAGGACGTCTAACTTGTTTTTGCAGGGCATGTTGTGATGTGATATGGTCAAGACATGATGCTAAATTTTATTGTATGAGATGATCATGTTTTGTAACCAAGTTATCAGCAACTGGCAGGAGCCATATGGTTGTCGCTTTATTGTATGCAATGCAATTGTGCTGTAATGCTTTACTTTATCACTAAGCGGTAGCGATAGTCGTGGAAGCATAAGATTGGTGAGACGACAACGATGCTACGATGGTGATCAAGGTGTCGCGCCGGTGACGATGGTGATCACGACGGTGCTTCAAAGATGGAGATCACAAGCACAATATGATGATGGCCATATCATATCACTTATATTGATTGCATGTGATGTTTATCTTTTATGCATCTTATCTTGCTTTGATT